>NC_068356.1:27829475-28023297 GCF_020536995.1 Dreissena polymorpha | reverse complement strand
ATAAAAGATATGTCATGTACAATGCAAGAAAGAACGTGACACAAATCAAAATCGACTGTTTTTGCAACTTTTTTTTCGGCCGTTTTCTTAGTGGAATGTAACCTTTCTAGTGCAATGGTTTACTATAGTCTTCAAGTGTATCATATCAGGGATTCAGTAGTGAACACCTATTCATGCCCTACCATTATCTCCGCAAGATAAACCCGACCGAATAATGTAAAAAGTGTAAAACATGCCTTCCTGTCAACTATGATATTTTTTAGAGAGTACAGCCCTACATGAAGCGATCATTTAGTGTATTGTAACCTATAAGACAACGTTTTACTGTTAACATCGCAAAAAATTAGCACTTCTTGATACTTATAAACCTATTTTCTATGTGCATGCCAATTTTCAGACCGATCTTTCACGTAGAAATGCTTGAAAATGCATTTATTATAACGCCTGATAAGCACGTGGCTTTCGCGTTCGGAGCTTTTGATTTATAACGGGCGTTCAGGCGTAAAACGATTACACTAAATAATTACAATCGGTCAAAATACTGGAATATTGTTACAAGCTATGTAGAAAAATAAGGTAAACAACCATTTAAAACGTGTTCATGAGCTCTTTCAGCACAAATTGTTTGCGATTTGAGATGCTCAAGACGAGTTTTTGTACGTTTTTTTTTCTTATTTTTCCTCTGAAAACGTATTCTTTCTTAAAAACTCACGATGCTCCTTAAATTCGTGAAACAAACGCATTTATTCCGTGAAATTTGCCAAAACGCGTCATATCTCACTAAAAAAATGATGGTTTTCTGTAAATACAGCTCCTTGTGACTAGGCCTGGTTTTTGCGTTTAGGTCATAATACACTAAATAGTTTCCCTATATAATTCAATGTAAAAAGCGACAACTTTGAGCGAAAATAAATGCAACATTTTGCACATAGAGACCCCCATAACCATACCTTTTCTTAAAGGCCATTCTAAGCGGAATCGATTTATGCAATAAAAAAGATATGTCATGTACAATGCAAGAAAGAACGTGACACAAATCAAAATCGACTGTTTTTGCAACTTTTTTTTTCGGCCGTTTCTTAGTGGAATGTAACCTTTTCTAGTGCAATGGTTTACTATAGTCTTCAAGTGTATCATATTTCAGGGATTCAGTAGTGAACACCTATTCATGCCCTACCATTATCTCCGCAAGATAACACCCGAATAATGGTAAAAAGTGTAAAACATGCCTTCCTGTCAACTATGATATTTTTTTAGAGAGTACAGCCCTACATGAAGCGATCATTTAGTGTATTGTAACCTATAAGACAACGTTTACTGTTAACATCGCAAAAAATTAGCACTTCTTGATACTTATAAACCTATTTTCTATGTGCATGCCAATTTTCAGACCGATCTTTCACGTAGAAATGCTTGAAAATGCATTTTATTATAACGCCTGATAAGCCACGTGGCTTTCGCGTTCGGAGCTTTGATTTATAACGGGCGTCAGGCGTAAAACGATTACCCTAAATAATTACAATCGGTCAAAATACTGGAATATTGTTACAAGCTATGTAGAAAAATAAGTAAACAACCATTAAAACGTGTTCATGAGCTCTTTCAGCACAAATTGTTGCGATTTGAGATGCTCAAGACGAGTTTTTGTACGTTTTTTTTTCTTATTTTCCTCTGAAAACGTATTTCTTTCTTAAAAACTCACGATGCTCCTTAAATTCGTGAAACAAACGCATTTATTCCGTGAAATTTTGCCAAAACGCGTCATATCTCACTAAAAAATGATGGTTTTCTGTAAAATACAGCTCCTTTGTGACTAGGCCTGGTTTTGCGTTAGGTCATAATACACTAAATAGTTTCCCTATATAATTTCAATGTAAAAGCGACAACTTTGAGCGAAATAAATGCAAACATTTTGCACATAGAGACCCCCATAACCATACCTTTTCTTAAAGGCCATTCTAAGCGGAATCGATTTATGCAATAAAAAAGATATGTCATGTACAATGCAAGAAAGAACGTGACACAAATCAAAATCGACTGTTTTTGCAACTTTTTTTTTCGGCCGTTTCTAGTGGAATGTAACCTTTTCTAGTGCAATGGTTTACTATAGTCTTCAAGTGTATCATATTTCAGGGATTCAGTAGTGAACACCTATTCATGCCCTACCATTATCTCCGCAAGATAACACCCGAATAATGGTAAAAAGTGTAAAACATGCCTTCCTGTCAACTATGATATTTTTTTAGAGAGTACAGCCCTACATGAAGCGATCATTTAGTGTATTGTAACCTATAAGACAACGTTTACTGTTAACATCGCAAAAAATTAGCACTTCTTGATACTTATAAACCTATTTTCTATGTGCATGCCAATTTTCAGACCGATCTTTCACGTAGAAATGCTTGAAAATGCATTTTATTATAACGCCTGATAAGCCACGTGGCTTTCGCGTTCGGAGCTTTGATTTATAACGGGCGTTCAGGCGTAAAACGATTACCCTAAATAATTACAATCGGTCAAAATACTGGAATATTGTTACAAGCTATGTAGAAAAATAAGTAAACAACCATTAAAACGTGTTCATGAGCTCTTTCAGCACAAATTGTTGCGATTTGAGATGCTCAAGACGAGTTTTTGTACGTTTTTTTTCTTATTTTCCTCTGAAAACGTATTTCTTTCTTAAAAACTCACGATGCTCCTTAAATTCGTGAAACAAACGCATTTATTCCGTGAAATTTGCCAAAACGCGTCATATCTCACTAAAAAAATGATGGTTTTCTGTAAATACAGCTCCTTTGTGACTAGGCCTGGTTTTGCGTTTAGGTCATAATACACTAAATAGTTTCCCTATATAATTCAATGTAAAAGCGACAACTTTGAGCGAAAATAAATGCAACATTTTGCACATAGAGACCCCCATAACCATACCTTTTCTTAAAGGCCATTCTAAGCGGAATCGATTTATGCAATAAAAAAGATATGTCATGTACAATGCAAGAAAGAACGTGACACAAATCAAAATCGACTGTTTTTGCAAACTTTTTTTTTCGGCCGTTTCTTAGTGGAATGTAACCTTTTCTAGTGCAATGGTTTACTATAGTCTTCAAGTGTATCATATTTCAGGGATTCAGTAGTGAACACCTATTCATGCCCTACCATTATCTCCGCAAGATAACACCCGAATAATGGTAAAAAGTGTAAAACATGCCTTCCTGTCAACTATGATATTTTTTTAGAGAGTACAGCCCTACATGAAGCGATCATTTAGTGTATTGTAACCTATAAGACAACGTTTACTGTTAACATCGCAAAAAATTAGCACTTCTTGATACTTATAAACCTATTTTCTATGTGCATGCCAATTTTCAGACCGATCTTTCACGTAGAAATGCTTGAAAATGCATTTTATTATAACGCCTGATAAGCCACGTGGCTTTCGCGTTCGGAGCTTTGATTTATAACGGGCGTTCAGGCGTAAAAACGATTACCCTAAATAATTACAATCGGTCAAAATACTGGAATATTGTACAAGCTATGTAGAAAAATAAGTAAACAACCATTAAAACGTGTTCATGAGCTCTTTCAGCACAAATTGTTGCGATTTGAGATGCTCAAGACGAGTTTTTGTACGTTTTTTTCTTATTTTCCTCTGAAAACGTATTTCTTTCTTAAAAACTCACGATGCTCCTTAATTCGTGAAACAAACGCATTTATTCCGTGAAATTTGCCAAAAACGCGTCATATCTCACTAAAAAAATGATGGTTTTCTGTAAATACAGCTCCTTTGTGACTAGGCCTGGTTTTGCGTTTAGGTCATAATACACTAAATAGTTTCCCTATATAATTCAATGTAAAAGCGACAACTTTGAGCGAAAATAAATGCAACATTTTGCACATAGAGACCCCCATAACCATACCTTTTCTTAAAGGCCATTCTAAGCGGAATCGATTTATGCAATAAAAAAGATATGTCATGTACAATGCAAGAAAGAACGTGACACAAATCAAAATCGACTGTTTTTGCAACTTTTTTTTTCGGCCGTTTCTTAGTGGAATGTAACCTTTTCTAGTGCAATGGTTTACTATAGTCTTCAAGTGTATCATATTTCAGGGATTCAGTAGTGAACACCTATTCATGCCCTACCATTATCTCCGCAAGATAACACCCGAATAATGGTAAAAAGTGTAAAACATGCCTTCCTGTCAACTATGATATTTTTTAGAGAGTACAGCCCTACATGAAGCGATCATTTAGTGTATTGTAACCTATAAGACAACGTTTACTGTTAACATCGCAAAAAATTAGCACTTCTTGATACTTATAAACCTATTTTCTATGTGCATGCCAATTTTCAGACCGATCTTTCACGTAGAAATGCTTGAAAATGCATTTTATTATAACGCCTGATAAGCCACGTGGCTTTCGCGTTCGGAGCTTTGATTTATAACGGGCGTTCAGGCGTAAAACGATTACCCTAAATAATTACAATCGGTCAAAATACTGGAATATTGTTACAAGCTATGTAGAAAAATAAGTAAACAACCATTAAAACGTGTTCATGAGCTCTTTCAGCACAAATTGTTGCGATTTGAGATGCTCAAGACGAGTTTTTGTACGTTTTTTTTTCTTATTTTCCTCTGAAAACGTATTTCTTTCTTAAAAACTCACGATGCTCCTTAAATTCGTGAAACAAACGCATTTATTCCGTGAAATTTGCCAAAACGCGTCATATCTCACTAAAAAAATGATGGTTTTCTGTAAATACAGCTCCTTTGTGACTAGGCCTGGTTTTGCGTTTAGGTCATAATACACTAAATAGTTTCCCTATATAATTCAATGTAAAAGCGACAACTTTGAGCGAAAATAAATGCAACATTTTGCACATAGAGACCCCCATAACCATACCTTTTCTTAAAGGCCATTCTAAGCGGAATCGATTTATGCAATAAAAAAGATATGTCATGTACAATGCAAGAAAGAACGTGACACAAATCAAAATCGACTGTTTTTGCAACTTTTTTTTCGGCCGTTTCTTAGTGGAATGTAACCTTTTCTAGTGCAATGGTTTACTATAGTCTTCAAGTGTATCATATTTCAGGGATTCAGTAGTGAACACCTATTCATGCCCTACCATTATCTCCGCAAGATAACACCCGAATAATGGTAAAAAGTGTAAAACATGCCTTCCTGTCAACTATGATATTTTTTTAGAGAGTACAGCCCTACATGAAGCGATCATTTAGTGTATTGTAACCTATAAGACAACGTTTACTGTTAACATCGCAAAAAATTAGCACTTCTTGATACTTATAAACCTATTTTCTATGTGCATGCCAATTTTCAGACCGATCTTTCACGTAGAAATGCTTGAAAATGCATTTTATTATAACGCCTGATAAGCCACGTGGCTTTCGCGTTCGGAGCTTTGATTTATAACGGGCGTTCAGGCGTAAAACGATTACCCTAAATAATTACAATCGGTCAAAATACTGGAATATTGTTACAAGCTATGTAGAAAAATAAGTAAACAACCATTAAAACGTGTTCATGAGCTCTTTCAGCACAAATTGTTGCGATTTGAGATGCTCAAGACGAGTTTTTGTACGTTTTTTTTCTTATTTTCCTCTGAAAACGTATTTCTTTCTTAAAAACTCACGATGCTCCTTAAATTCGTGAAACAAACGCATTTATTCCGTGAAATTTGCCAAAACGCGTCATATCTCACTAAAAAAATGATGGTTTTCTGTAAATACAGCTCCTTTGTGACTAGGCCTGGTTTTGCGTATAAGACAACGTTTACTGTTAACATCGCAAAAAATTAGCACTTCTTGATACTTATAAACCTATTTTCTATGTGCATGCCAATTTTCAGACCGATCTTTCACGTAGAAATGCTTGAAAATGCATTTTATTATAACGCCTGATAAGCCACGTGGCTTTCGCGTTCGGAGCTTTGATTTATAACGGGCGTTCAGGCGTAAAACGATTACCCTAAATAATTACAATCGGTCAAAATACTGGAATATTGTTACAAGCTATGTAGAAAAATAAGTAAACAACCATTAAAACGTGTTCATGAGCTCTTTCAGCACAAATTGTTGCGATTTGAGATGCTCAAGACGAGTTTTTGTACGTTTTTTTTCTTATTTTCCTCTGAAAACGTATTTCTTTCTTAAAAACTCACGATGCTCCTTAAATTCGTGAAACAAACGCATTTATTCCGTGAAATTTGCCAAAACGCGTCATATCTCACTAAAAAAATGATGGTTTTCTGTAAATACAGCTCCTTTGTGACTAGGCCTGGTTTTGCGTTTAGGTCATAATACACTAAATAGTTTCCCTATATAATTCAATGTAAAAGCGACAACTTTGAGCGAAAATAAATGCAACATTTTGCACATAGAGACCCCCATAACCATACCTTTTCTTAAAGGCCATTCTAAGCGGAATCGATTTATGCAATAAAAAAGATATGTCATGTACAATGCAAGAAAGAACGTGACACAAATCAAAATCGACTGTTTTTGCAACTTTTTTTTTCGGCCGTTTCTTAGTGGAATGTAACCTTTTCTAGTGCAATGGTTTACTATAGTCTTCAAGTGTATCATATTTCAGGGATTCAGTAGTGAACACCTATTCATGCCCTACCATTATCTCCGCAAGATAACACCCGAATAATGGTAAAAAGTGTAAAACATGCCTTCCTGTCAACTATGATATTTTTTTAGAGAGTACAGCCCTACATGAAGCGATCATTTAGTGTATTGTAACCTATAAGACAACGTTTACTGTTAACATCGCAAAAAATTAGCACTTCTTGATACTTATAAACCTATTTTCTATGTGCATGCCAATTTTCAGACCGATCTTTCACGTAGAAATGCTTGAAAATGCATTTTATTATAACGCCTGATAAGCCACGTGGCTTTCGCGTTCGGAGCTTTGATTTATAACGGGCGTTCAGGCGTAAAACGATTACCCTAAATAATTACAATCGGTCAAAATACTGGAATATTGTTACAAGCTATGTAGAAAAATAAGTAAACAACCATTAAAACGTGTTCATGAGCTCTTTCAGCACAAATTGTTGCGATTTGAGATGCTCAAGACGAGTTTTTGTACGTTTTTTTTCTTATTTTCCTCTGAAAACGTATTTCTTTCTTAAAAACTCACGATGCTCCTTAAATTCGTGAAACAAACGCATTTATTCCGTGAAATTTGCCAAAACGCGTCATATCTCACTAAAAAAATGATGGTTTTCTGTAAATACAGCTCCTTTGTGACTAGGCCTGGTTTTGCGTTTAGGTCATAATACACTAAATAGTTTCCCTATATAATTCAATGTAAAAGCGACAACTTTGAGCGAAAATAAATGCAACATTTTGCACATAGAGACCCCCATAACCATACCTTTTCTTAAAGGCCATTCTAAGCGGAATCGATTTATGCAATAAAAAAGATATGTCATGTACAATGCAAGAAAGAACGTGACACAAATCAAAATCGACTGTTTTTGCAACTTTTTTTTCGGCCGTTTCTTAGTGGAATGTAACCTTTTCTAGTGCAATGGTTTACTATAGTCTTCAAGTGTATCATATTTCAGGGATTCAGTAGTGAACACCTATTCATGCCCTACCATTATCTCCGCAAGATAACACCCGAATAATGGTAAAAAGTGTAAAACATGCCTTCCTGTCAACTATGATATTTTTTTAGAGAGTACAGCCCTACATGAAGCGATCATTTAGTGTATTGTAACCTATAAGACAACGTTTACTGTTAACATCGCAAAAAATTAGCACTTCTTGATACTTATAAACCTATTTTCTATGTGCATGCCAATTTTCAGACCGATCTTTCACGTAGAAATGCTTGAAAATGCATTTTATTATAACGCCTGATAAGCCACGTGGCTTTCGCGTTCGGAGCTTTGATTTATAACGGGCGTTCAGGCGTAAAACGATTACCCTAAATAATTACAATCGGTCAAAATACTGGAATATTGTTACAAGCTATGTAGAAAAATAAGTAAACAACCATTAAAACGTGTTCATGAGCTCTTTCAGCACAAATTGTTGCGATTTGAGATGCTCAAGACGAGTTTTTGTACGTTTTTTTTCTTATTTTCCTCTGAAAACGTATTTCTTTCTTAAAAACTCACGATGCTCCTTAAATTCGTGAAACAAACGCATTTATTCCGTGAAATTTGCCAAAACGCGTCATATCTCACTAAAAAAATGATGGTTTTCTGTAAATACAGCTCCTTTGTGACTAGGCCTGGTTTTGCGTTTAGGTCATAATACACTAAATAGTTTCCCTATATAATTCAATGTAAAAGCGACAACTTTGAGCGAAAATAAATGCAACATTTTGCACATAGAGACCCCCATAACCATACCTTTTCTTAAAGGCCATTCTAAGCGGAATCGATTTATGCAATAAAAAAGATATGTCATGTACAATGCAAGAAAGAACGTGACACAAATCAAAATCGACTGTTTTTGCAACTTTTTTTTTCGGCCGTTTCTTAGTGGAATGTAACCTTTTCTAGTGCAATGGTTTACTATAGTCTTCAAGTGTATCATATTTCAGGGATTCAGTAGTGAACACCTATTCATGCCCTACCATTATCTCCGCAAGATAACACCCGAATAATGGTAAAAAGTGTAAAACATGCCTTCCTGTCAACTATGATATTTTTTTAGAGAGTACAGCCCTACATGAAGCGATCATTTAGTGTATTGTAACCTATAAGACAACGTTTACTGTTAACATCGCAAAAAATTAGCACTTCTTGATACTTATAAACCTATTTTCTATGTGCATGCCAATTTTCAGACCGATCTTTCACGTAGAAATGCTTGAAAATGCATTTTATTATAACGCCTGATAAGCCACGTGGCTTTCGCGTTCGGAGCTTTGATTTATAACGGGCGTTCAGGCGTAAAACGATTACCCTAAATAATTACAATCGGTCAAAATACTGGAATATTGTTACAAGCTATGTAGAAAAATAAGTAAACAACCATTAAAACGTGTTCATGAGCTCTTTCAGCACAAATTGTTGCGATTTGAGATGCTCAAGACGAGTTTTTGTACGTTTTTTTTCTTATTTTCCTCTGAAAACGTATTTCTTTCTTAAAAACTCACGATGCTCCTTAAATTCGTGAAACAAACGCATTTATTCCGTGAAATTTGCCAAAACGCGTCATATCTCACTAAAAAAATGATGGTTTTCTGTAAATACAGCTCCTTTGTGACTAGGCCTGGTTTTGCGTTTAGGTCATAATACACTAAATAGTTTCCCTATATAATTCAATGTAAAAGCGACAACTTTGAGCGAAAATAAATGCAACATTTTGCACATAGAGACCCCCATAACCATACCTTTTCTTAAAGGCCATTCTAAGCGGAATCGATTTATGCAATAAAAAAGATATGTCATGTACAATGCAAGAAAGAACGTGACACAAATCAAAATCGACTGTTTTTGCAACTTTTTTTTTCGGCCGTTTCTTAGTGGAATGTAACCTTTTCTAGTGCAATGGTTTACTATAGTCTTCAAGTGTATCATATTTCAGGGATTCAGTAGTGAACACCTATTCATGCCCTACCATTATCTCCGCAAGATAACACCCGAATAATGGTAAAAAGTGTAAAACATGCCTTCCTGTCAACTATGATATTTTTTTAGAGAGTACAGCCCTACATGAAGCGATCATTTAGTGTATTGTAACCTATAAGACAACGTTTACTGTTAACATCGCAAAAAATTAGCACTTCTTGATACTTATAAACCTATTTTCTATGTGCATGCCAATTTTCAGACCGATCTTTCACGTAGAAATGCTTGAAAATGCATTTTATTATAACGCCTGATAAGCCACGTGGCTTTCGCGTTCGGAGCTTTGATTTATAACGGGCGTTCAGGCGTAAAACGATTACCCTAAATAATTACAATCGGTCAAAATACTGGAATATTGTTACAAGCTATGTAGAAAAATAAGTAAACAACCATTAAAACGTGTTCATGAGCTCTTTCAGCACAAATTGTTGCGATTTGAGATGCTCAAGACGAGTTTTTGTACGTTTTTTTTCTTATTTTCCTCTGAAAACGTATTTCTTTCTTAAAAACTCACGATGCTCCTTAAATTCGTGAAACAAACGCATTTATTCCGTGAAATTTGCCAAAACGCGTCATATCTCACTAAAAAAATGATGGTTTTCTGTAAATACAGCTCCTTTGTGACTAGGCCTGGTTTTGCGTATAAGACAACGTTTACTGTTAACATCGCAAAAAATTAGCACTTCTTGATACTTATAAACCTATTTTCTATGTGCATGCCAATTTTCAGACCGATCTTTCACGTAGAAATGCTTGAAAATGCATTTTATTATAACGCCTGATAAGCCACGTGGCTTTCGCGTTCGGAGCTTTGATTTATAACGGGCGTTCAGGCGTAAAACGATTACCCTAAATAATTACAATCGGTCAAAATACTGGAATATTGTTACAAGCTATGTAGAAAAATAAGTAAACAACCATTAAAACGTGTTCATGAGCTCTTTCAGCACAAATTGTTGCGATTTGAGATGCTCAAGACGAGTTTTTGTACGTTTTTTTTCTTATTTTCCTCTGAAAACGTATTTCTTTCTTAAAAACTCACGATGCTCCTTAAATTCGTGAAACAAACGCATTTATTCCGTGAAATTTGCCAAAACGCGTCATATCTCACTAAAAAAATGATGGTTTTCTGTAAATACAGCTCCTTTGTGACTAGGCCTGGTTTTGCGTTTAGGTCATAATACACTAAATAGTTTCCCTATATAATTCAATGTAAAAGCGACAACTTTGAGCGAAAATAAATGCAACATTTTGCACATAGAGACCCCCATAACCATACCTTTTCTTAAAGGCCATTCTAAGCGGAATCGATTTATGCAATAAAAAAGATATGTCATGTACAATGCAAGAAAGAACGTGACACAAATCAAAATCGACTGTTTTTGCAACTTTTTTTTTCGGCCGTTTCTTAGTGGAATGTAACCTTTTCTAGTGCAATGGTTTACTATAGTCTTCAAGTGTATCATATTTCAGGGATTCAGTAGTGAACACCTATTCATGCCCTACCATTATCTCCGCAAGATAACACCCGAATAATGGTAAAAAGTGTAAAACATGCCTTCCTGTCAACTATGATATTTTTTTAGAGAGTACAGCCCTACATGAAGCGATCATTTAGTGTATTGTAACCTATAAGACAACGTTTACTGTTAACATCGCAAAAAATTAGCACTTCTTGATACTTATAAACCTATTTTCTATGTGCATGCCAATTTTCAGACCGATCTTTCACGTAGAAATGCTTGAAAATGCATTTTATTATAACGCCTGATAAGCCACGTGGCTTTCGCGTTCGGAGCTTTGATTTATAACGGGCGTTCAGGCGTAAAACGATTACCCTAAATAATTACAATCGGTCAAAATACTGGAATATTGTTACAAGCTATGTAGAAAAATAAGTAAACAACCATTAAAACGTGTTCATGAGCTCTTTCAGCACAAATTGTTGCGATTTGAGATGCTCAAGACGAGTTTTTGTACGTTTTTTTTCTTATTTTCCTCTGAAAACGTATTTCTTTCTTAAAAACTCACGATGCTCCTTAAATTCGTGAAACAAACGCATTTATTCCGTGAAATTTGCCAAAACGCGTCATATCTCACTAAAAAAATGATGGTTTTCTGTAAATACAGCTCCTTTGTGACTAGGCCTGGTTTTGCGTTTAGGTCATAATACACTAAATAGTTTCCCTATATAATTCAATGTAAAAGCGACAACTTTGAGCGAAAATAAATGCAACATTTTGCACATAGAGACCCCCATAACCATACCTTTTCTTAAAGGCCATTCTAAGCGGAATCGATTTATGCAATAAAAAAGATATGTCATGTACAATGCAAGAAAGAACGTGACACAAATCAAAATCGACTGTTTTTGCAACTTTTTTTTTCGGCCGTTTCTTAGTGGAATGTAACCTTTTCTAGTGCAATGGTTTACTATAGTCTTCAAGTGTATCATATTTCAGGGATTCAGTAGTGAACACCTATTCATGCCCTACCATTATCTCCGCAAGATAACACCCGAATAATGGTAAAAAGTGTAAAACATGCCTTCCTGTCAACTATGATATTTTTTTAGAGAGTACAGCCCTACATGAAGCGATCATTTAGTGTATTGTAACCTATAAGACAACGTTTACTGTTAACATCGCAAAAAATTAGCACTTCTTGATACTTATAAACCTATTTTCTATGTGCATGCCAATTTTCAGACCGATCTTTCACGTAGAAATGCTTGAAAATGCATTTTATTATAACGCCTGATAAGCCACGTGGCTTTCGCGTTCGGAGCTTTGATTTATAACGGGCGTTCAGGCGTAAAACGATTACCCTAAATAATTACAATCGGTCAAAATACTGGAATATTGTTACAAGCTATGTAGAAAAATAAGTAAACAACCATTAAAACGTGTTCATGAGCTCTTTCAGCACAAATTGTTGCGATTTGAGATGCTCAAGACGAGTTTTTGTACGTTTTTTTTCTTATTTTCCTCTGAAAACGTATTTCTTTCTTAAAAACTCACGATGCTCCTTAAATTCGTGAAACAAACGCATTTATTCCGTGAAATTTGCCAAAACGCGTCATATCTCACTAAAAAAATGATGGTTTTCTGTAAATACAGCTCCTTTGTGACTAGGCCTGGTTTTGCGTTTAGGTCATAATACACTAAATAGTTTCCCTATATAATTCAATGTAAAAGCGACAACTTTGAGCGAAAATAAATGCAACATTTTGCACATAGAGACCCCCATAACCATACCTTTTCTTAAAGGCCATTCTAAGCGGAATCGATTTATGCAATAAAAAAGATATGTCATGTACAATGCAAGAAAGAACGTGACACAAATCAAAATCGACTGTTTTTGCAACTTTTTTTTTCGGCCGTTTCTTAGTGGAATGTAACCTTTTCTAGTGCAATGGTTTACTATAGTCTTCAAGTGTATCATATTTCAGGGATTCAGTAGTGAACACCTATTCATGCCCTACCATTATCTCCGCAAGATAACACCCGAATAATGGTAAAAAGTGTAAAACATGCCTTCCTGTCAACTATGATATTTTTTTAGAGAGTACAGCCCTACATGAAGCGATCATTTAGTGTATTGTAACCTATAAGACAACGTTTACTGTTAACATCGCAAAAAATTAGCACTTCTTGATACTTATAAACCTATTTTCTATGTGCATGCCAATTTTCAGACCGATCTTTCACGTAGAAATGCTTGAAAATGCATTTTATTATAACGCCTGATAAGCCACGTGGCTTTCGCGTTCGGAGCTTTGATTTATAACGGGCGTTCAGGCGTAAAACGATTACCCTAAATAATTACAATCGGTCAAAATACTGGAATATTGTTACAAGCTATGTAGAAAAATAAGTAAACAACCATTAAAACGTGTTCATGAGCTCTTTCAGCACAAATTGTTGCGATTTGAGATGCTCAAGACGAGTTTTTGTACGTTTTTTTTCTTATTTTCCTCTGAAAACGTATTTCTTTCTTAAAAACTCACGATGCTCCTTAAATTCGTGAAACAAACGCATTTATTCCGTGAAATTTGCCAAAACGCGTCATATCTCACTAAAAAAATGATGGTTTTCTGTAAATACAGCTCCTTTGTGACTAGGCCTGGTTTTGCGTATAAGACAACGTTTACTGTTAACATCGCAAAAAATTAGCACTTCTTGATACTTATAAACCTATTTTCTATGTGCATGCCAATTTTCAGACCGATCTTTCACGTAGAAATGCTTGAAAATGCATTTTATTATAACGCCTGATAAGCCACGTGGCTTTCGCGTTCGGAGCTTTGATTTATAACGGGCGTTCAGGCGTAAAACGATTACCCTAAATAATTACAATCGGTCAAAATACTGGAATATTGTTACAAGCTATGTAGAAAAATAAGTAAACAACCATTAAAACGTGTTCATGAGCTCTTTCAGCACAAATTGTTGCGATTTGAGATGCTCAAGACGAGTTTTTGTACGTTTTTTTTTCTTATTTTCCTCTGAAAACGTATTTCTTTCTTAAAAACTCACGATGCTCCTTAAATTCGTGAAACAAACGCATTTATTCCGTGAAATTTGCCAAAACGCGTCATATCTCACTAAAAAAATGATGGTTTTCTGTAAATACAGCTCCTTTGTGACTAGGCCTGGTTTTGCGTTTAGGTCATAATACACTAAATAGTTTCCCTATATAATTCAATGTAAAAGCGACAACTTTGAGCGAAAATAAATGCAACATTTTGCACATAGAGACCCCCATAACCATACCTTTTCTTAAAGGCCATTCTAAGCGGAATCGATTTATGCAATAAAAAAGATATGTCATGTACAATGCAAGAAAGAACGTGACACAAATCAAAATCGACTGTTTTTGCAACTTTTTTTTTCGGCCGTTTCTTAGTGGAATGTAACCTTTTCTAGTGCAATGGTTTACTATAGTCTTCAAGTGTATCATATTTCAGGGATTCAGTAGTGAACACCTATTCATGCCCTACCATTATCTCCGCAAGATAACACCCGAATAATGGTAAAAAGTGTAAAACATGCCTTCCTGTCAACTATGATATTTTTTTAGAGAGTACAGCCCTACATGAAGCGATCATTTAGTGTATTGTAACCTATAAGACAACGTTTACTGTTAACATCGCAAAAAATTAGCACTTCTTGATACTTATAAACCTATTTTCTATGTGCATGCCAATTTTCAGACCGATCTTTCACGTAGAAATGCTTGAAAATGCATTTTATTATAACGCCTGATAAGCCACGTGGCTTTCGCGTTCGGAGCTTTGATTTATAACGGGCGTTCAGGCGTAAAACGATTACCCTAAATAATTACAATCGGTCAAAATACTGGAATATTGTTACAAGCTATGTAGAAAAATAAGTAAACAACCATTAAAACGTGTTCATGAGCTCTTTCAGCACAAATTGTTGCGATTTGAGATGCTCAAGACGAGTTTTTGTACGTTTTTTTTCTTATTTTCCTCTGAAAACGTATTTCTTTCTTAAAAACTCACGATGCTCCTTAAATTCGTGAAACAAACGCATTTATTCCGTGAAATTTGCCAAAACGCGTCATATCTCACTAAAAAAATGATGGTTTTCTGTAAATACAGCTCCTTTGTGACTAGGCCTGGTTTTGCGTTTAGGTCATAATACACTAAATAGTTTCCCTATATAATTCAATGTAAAAGCGACAACTTTGAGCGAAAATAAATGCAACATTTTGCACATAGAGACCCCCATAACCATACCTTTTCTTAAAGGCCATTCTAAGCGGAATCGATTTATGCAATAAAAAAGATATGTCATGTACAATGCAAGAAAGAACGTGACACAAATCAAAATCGACTGTTTTTGCAACTTTTTTTTTCGGCCGTTTCTTAGTGGAATGTAACCTTTTCTAGTGCAATGGTTTACTATAGTCTTCAAGTGTATCATATTTCAGGGATTCAGTAGTGAACACCTATTCATGCCCTACCATTATCTCCGCAAGATAACACCCGAATAATGGTAAAAAGTGTAAAACATGCCTTCCTGTCAACTATGATATTTTTTTAGAGAGTACAGCCCTACATGAAGCGATCATTTAGTGTATTGTAACCTATAAGACAACGTTTACTGTTAACATCGCAAAAAATTAGCACTTCTTGATACTTATAAACCTATTTTCTATGTGCATGCCAATTTTCAGACCGATCTTTCACGTAGAAATGCTTGAAAATGCATTTTATTATAACGCCTGATAAGCCACGTGGCTTTCGCGTTCGGAGCTTTGATTTATAACGGGCGTTCAGGCGTAAAACGATTACCCTAAATAATTACAATCGGTCAAAATACTGGAATATTGTTACAAGCTATGTAGAAAAATAAGTAAACAACCATTAAAACGTGTTCATGAGCTCTTTCAGCACAAATTGTTGCGATTTGAGATGCTCAAGACGAGTTTTTGTACGTTTTTTTTCTTATTTTCCTCTGAAAACGTATTTCTTTCTTAAAAACTCACGATGCTCCTTAAATTCGTGAAACAAACGCATTTATTCCGTGAAATTTGCCAAAACGCGTCATATCTCACTAAAAAAATGATGGTTTTCTGTAAATACAGCTCCTTTGTGACTAGGCCTGGTTTTGCGTTTAGGTCATAATACACTAAATAGTTTCCCTATATAATTCAATGTAAAAGCGACAACTTTGAGCGAAAATAAATGCAACATTTTGCACATAGAGACCCCCATAACCATACCTTTTCTTAAAGGCCATTCTAAGCGGAATCGATTTATGCAATAAAAAAGATATGTCATGTACAATGCAAGAAAGAACGTGACACAAATCAAAATCGACTGTTTTTGCAACTTTTTTTTTCGGCCGTTTCTTAGTGGAATGTAACCTTTTCTAGTGCAATGGTTTACTATAGTCTTCAAGTGTATCATATTTCAGGGATTCAGTAGTGAACACCTATTCATGCCCTACCATTATCTCCGCAAGATAACACCCGAATAATGGTAAAAAGTGTAAAACATGCCTTCCTGTCAACTATGATATTTTTTTAGAGAGTACAGCCCTACATGAAGCGATCATTTAGTGTATTGTAACCTATAAGACAACGTTTACTGTTAACATCGCAAAAAATTAGCACTTCTTGATACTTATAAACCTATTTTCTATGTGCATGCCAATTTTCAGACCGATCTTTCACGTAGAAATGCTTGAAAATGCATTTTATTATAACGCCTGATAAGCCACGTGGCTTTCGCGTTCGGAGCTTTGATTTATAACGGGCGTTCAGGCGTAAAACGATTACCCTAAATAATTACAATCGGTCAAAATACTGGAATATTGTTACAAGCTATGTAGAAAAATAAGTAAACAACCATTAAAACGTGTTCATGAGCTCTTTCAGCACAAATTGTTGCGATTTGAGATGCTCAAGACGAGTTTTTGTACGTTTTTTTTTCTTATTTTCCTCTGAAAACGTATTTCTTTCTTAAAAACTCACGATGCTCCTTAAATTCGTGAAACAAACGCATTTATTCCGTGAAATTTGCCAAAACGCGTCATATCTCACTAAAAAAATGATGGTTTTCTGTAAATACAGCTCCTTTGTGACTAGGCCTGGTTTTGCGTTTAGGTCATAATACACTAAATAGTTTCCCTATATAATTCAATGTAAAAGCGACAACTTTGAGCGAAAATAAATGCAACATTTTGCACATAGAGACCCCCATAACCATACCTTTTCTTAAAGGCCATTCTAAGCGGAATCGATTTATGCAATAAAAAAGATATGTCATGTACAATGCAAGAAAGAACGTGACACAAATCAAAATCGACTGTTTTTGCAACTTTTTTTTTCGGCCGTTTCTTAGTGGAATGTAACCTTTTCTAGTGCAATGGTTTACTATAGTCTTCAAGTGTATCATATTTCAGGGATTCAGTAGTGAACACCTATTCATGCCCTACCATTATCTCCGCAAGATAACACCCGAATAATGGTAAAAAGTGTAAAACATGCCTTCCTGTCAACTATGATATTTTTTTAGAGAGTACAGCCCTACATGAAGCGATCATTTAGTGTATTGTAACCTATAAGACAACGTTTACTGTTAACATCGCAAAAAATTAGCACTTCTTGATACTTATAAACCTATTTTCTATGTGCATGCCAATTTTCAGACCGATCTTTCACGTAGAAATGCTTGAAAATGCATTTTATTATAACGCCTGATAAGCCACGTGGCTTTCGCGTTCGGAGCTTTGATTTATAACGGGCGTTCAGGCGTAAAACGATTACCCTAAATAATTACAATCGGTCAAAATACTGGAATATTGTTACAAGCTATGTAGAAAAATAAGTAAACAACCATTAAAACGTGTTCATGAGCTCTTTCAGCACAAATTGTTGCGATTTGAGATGCTCAAGACGAGTTTTTGTACGTTTTTTTTTCTTATTTTCCTCTGAAAACGTATTTCTTTCTTAAAAACTCACGATGCTCCTTAAATTCGTGAAACAAACGCATTTATTCCGTGAAATTTGCCAAAACGCGTCATATCTCACTAAAAAAATGATGGTTTTCTGTAAATACAGCTCCTTTGTGACTAGGCCTGGTTTTGCGTTTAGGTCATAATACACTAAATAGTTTCCCTATATAATTCAATGTAAAAGCGACAACTTTGAGCGAAAATAAATGCAACATTTTGCACATAGAGACCCCCATAACCATACCTTTTCTTAAAGGCCATTCTAAGCGGAATCGATTTATGCAATAAAAAAGATATGTCATGTACAATGCAAGAAAGAACGTGACACAAATCAAAATCGACTGTTTTTGCAACTTTTTTTTTCGGCCGTTTCTTAGTGGAATGTAACCTTTTCTAGTGCAATGGTTTACTATAGTCTTCAAGTGTATCATATTTCAGGGATTCAGTAGTGAACACCTATTCATGCCCTACCATTATCTCCGCAAGATAACACCCGAATAATGGTAAAAAGTGTAAAACATGCCTTCCTGTCAACTATGATATTTTTTTAGAGAGTACAGCCCTACATGAAGCGATCATTTAGTGTATTGTAACCTATAAGACAACGTTTACTGTTAACATCGCAAAAAATTAGCACTTCTTGATACTTATAAACCTATTTTCTATGTGCATGCCAATTTTCAGACCGATCTTTCACGTAGAAATGCTTGAAAATGCATTTTATTATAACGCCTGATAAGCCACGTGGCTTTCGCGTTCGGAGCTTTGATTTATAACGGGCGTTCAGGCGTAAAACGATTACCCTAAATAATTACAATCGGTCAAAATACTGGAATATTGTTACAAGCTATGTAGAAAAATAAGTAAACAACCATTAAAACGTGTTCATGAGCTCTTTCAGCACAAATTGTTGCGATTTGAGATGCTCAAGACGAGTTTTTGTACGTTTTTTTTTCTTATTTTCCTCTGAAAACGTATTTCTTTCTTAAAAACTCACGATGCTCCTTAAATTCGTGAAACAAACGCATTTATTCCGTGAAATTTGCCAAAACGCGTCATATCTCACTAAAAAAATGATGGTTTTCTGTAAATACAGCTCCTTTGTGACTAGGCCTGGTTTTGCGTTTAGGTCATAATACACTAAATAGTTTCCCTATATAATTCAATGTAAAAGCGACAACTTTGAGCGAAAATAAATGCAACATTTTGCACATAGAGACCCCCATAACCATACCTTTTCTTAAAGGCCATTCTAAGCGGAATCGATTTATGCAATAAAAAAGATATGTCATGTACAATGCAAGAAAGAACGTGACACAAATCAAAATCGACTGTTTTTGCAACTTTTTTTTTCGGCCGTTTCTTAGTGGAATGTAACCTTTTCTAGTGCAATGGTTTACTATAGTCTTCAAGTGTATCATATTTCAGGGATTCAGTAGTGAACACCTATTCATGCCCTACCATTATCTCCGCAAGATAACACCCGAATAATGGTAAAAAGTGTAAAACATGCCTTCCTGTCAACTATGATATTTTTTTAGAGAGTACAGCCCTACATGAAGCGATCATTTAGTGTATTGTAACCTATAAGACAACGTTTACTGTTAACATCGCAAAAAATTAGCACTTCTTGATACTTATAAACCTATTTTCTATGTGCATGCCAATTTTCAGACCGATCTTTCACGTAGAAATGCTTGAAAATGCATTTTATTATAACGCCTGATAAGCCACGTGGCTTTCGCGTTCGGAGCTTTGATTTATAACGGGCGTTCAGGCGTAAAACGATTACCCTAAATAATTACAATCGGTCAAAATACTGGAATATTGTTACAAGCTATGTAGAAAAATAAGTAAACAACCATTAAAACGTGTTCATGAGCTCTTTCAGCACAAATTGTTGCGATTTGAGATGCTCAAGACGAGTTTTTGTACGTTTTTTTTTCTTATTTTCCTCTGAAAACGTATTTCTTTCTTAAAAACTCACGATGCTCCTTAAATTCGTGAAACAAACGCATTTATTCCGTGAAATTTGCCAAAACGCGTCATATCTCACTAAAAAAATGATGGTTTTCTGTAAATACAGCTCCTTTGTGACTAGGCCTGGTTTTGCGTTTAGGTCATAATACACTAAATAGTTTCCCTATATAATTCAATGTAAAAGCGACAACTTTGAGCGAAAATAAATGCAACATTTTGCACATAGAGACCCCCATAACCATACCTTTTCTTAAAGGCCATTCTAAGCGGAATCGATTTATGCAATAAAAAAGATATGTCATGTACAATGCAAGAAAGAACGTGACACAAATCAAAATCGACTGTTTTTGCAACTTTTTTTTTCGGCCGTTTCTTAGTGGAATGTAACCTTTTCTAGTGCAATGGTTTACTATAGTCTTCAAGTGTATCATATTTCAGGGATTCAGTAGTGAACACCTATTCATGCCCTACCATTATCTCCGCAAGATAACACCCGAATAATGGTAAAAAGTGTAAAACATGCCTTCCTGTCAACTATGATATTTTTTTAGAGAGTACAGCCCTACATGAAGCGATCATTTAGTGTATTGTAACCTATAAGACAACGTTTACTGTTAACATCGCAAAAAATTAGCACTTCTTGATACTTATAAACCTATTTTCTATGTGCATGCCAATTTTCAGACCGATCTTTCACGTAGAAATGCTTGAAAATGCATTTTATTATAACGCCTGATAAGCCACGTGGCTTTCGCGTTCGGAGCTTTGATTTATAACGGGCGTTCAGGCGTAAAACGATTACCCTAAATAATTACAATCGGTCAAAATACTGGAATATTGTTACAAGCTATGTAGAAAAATAAGTAAACAACCATTAAAACGTGTTCATGAGCTCTTTCAGCACAAATTGTTGCGATTTGAGATGCTCAAGACGAGTTTTTGTACGTTTTTTTTCTTATTTTCCTCTGAAAACGTATTTCTTTCTTAAAAACTCACGATGCTCCTTAAATTCGTGAAACAAACGCATTTATTCCGTGAAATTTGCCAAAACGCGTCATATCTCACTAAAAAAATGATGGTTTTCTGTAAATACAGCTCCTTTGTGACTAGGCCTGGTTTTGCGTTTAGGTCATAATACACTAAATAGTTTCCCTATATAATTCAATGTAAAAGCGACAACTTTGAGCGAAAATAAATGCAACATTTTGCACATAGAGACCCCCATAACCATACCTTTTCTTAAAGGCCATTCTAAGCGGAATCGATTTATGCAATAAAAAAGATATGTCATGTACAATGCAAGAAAGAACGTGACACAAATCAAAATCGACTGTTTTTGCAACTTTTTTTTTCGGCCGTTTCTTAGTGGAATGTAACCTTTTCTAGTGCAATGGTTTACTATAGTCTTCAAGTGTATCATATTTCAGGGATTCAGTAGTGAACACCTATTCATGCCCTACCATTATCTCCGCAAGATAACACCCGAATAATGGTAAAAAGTGTAAAACATGCCTTCCTGTCAACTATGATATTTTTTTAGAGAGTACAGCCCTACATGAAGCGATCATTTAGTGTATTGTAACCTATAAGACAACGTTTACTGTTAACATCGCAAAAAATTAGCACTTCTTGATACTTATAAACCTATTTTCTATGTGCATGCCAATTTTCAGACCGATCTTTCACGTAGAAATGCTTGAAAATGCATTTTATTATAACGCCTGATAAGCCACGTGGCTTTCGCGTTCGGAGCTTTGATTTATAACGGGCGTTCAGGCGTAAAACGATTACCCTAAATAATTACAATCGGTCAAAATACTGGAATATTGTTACAAGCTATGTAGAAAAATAAGTAAACAACCATTAAAACGTGTTCATGAGCTCTTTCAGCACAAATTGTTGCGATTTGAGATGCTCAAGACGAGTTTTTGTACGTTTTTTTTCTTATTTTCCTCTGAAAACGTATTTCTTTCTTAAAAACTCACGATGCTCCTTAAATTCGTGAAACAAACGCATTTATTCCGTGAAATTTGCCAAAACGCGTCATATCTCACTAAAAAAATGATGGTTTTCTGTAAATACAGCTCCTTTGTGACTAGGCCTGGTTTTGCGTTTAGGTCATAATACACTAAATAGTTTCCCTATATAATTCAATGTAAAAGCGACAACTTTGAGCGAAAATAAATGCAACATTTTGCACATAGAGACCCCCATAACCATACCTTTTCTTAAAGGCCATTCTAAGCGGAATCGATTTATGCAATAAAAAAGATATGTCATGTACAATGCAAGAAAGAACGTGACACAAATCAAAATCGACTGTTTTTGCAACTTTTTTTTTCGGCCGTTTCTTAGTGGAATGTAACCTTTTCTAGTGCAATGGTTTACTATAGTCTTCAAGTGTATCATATTTCAGGGATTCAGTAGTGAACACCTATTCATGCCCTACCATTATCTCCGCAAGATAACACCCGAATAATGGTAAAAAGTGTAAAACATGCCTTCCTGTCAACTATGATATTTTTTTAGAGAGTACAGCCCTACATGAAGCGATCATTTAGTGTATTGTAACCTATAAGACAACGTTTACTGTTAACATCGCAAAAAATTAGCACTTCTTGATACTTATAAACCTATTTTCTATGTGCATGCCAATTTTCAGACCGATCTTTCACGTAGAAATGCTTGAAAATGCATTTTATTATAACGCCTGATAAGCCACGTGGCTTTCGCGTTCGGAGCTTTGATTTATAACGGGCGTTCAGGCGTAAAACGATTACCCTAAATAATTACAATCGGTCAAAATACTGGAATATTGTTACAAGCTATGTAGAAAAATAAGTAAACAACCATTAAAACGTGTTCATGAGCTCTTTCAGCACAAATTGTTGCGATTTGAGATGCTCAAGACGAGTTTTTGTACGTTTTTTTTTCTTATTTTCCTCTGAAAACGTATTTCTTTCTTAAAAACTCACGATGCTCCTTAAATTCGTGAAACAAACGCATTTATTCCGTGAAATTTGCCAAAACGCGTCATATCTCACTAAAAAAATGATGGTTTTCTGTAAATACAGCTCCTTTGTGACTAGGCCTGGTTTTGCGTTTAGGTCATAATACACTAAATAGTTTCCCTATATAATTCAATGTAAAAGCGACAACTTTGAGCGAAAATAAATGCAACATTTTGCACATAGAGACCCCCATAACCATACCTTTTCTTAAAGGCCATTCTAAGCGGAATCGATTTATGCAATAAAAAAGATATGTCATGTACAATGCAAGAAAGAACGTGACACAAATCAAAATCGACTGTTTTTGCAACTTTTTTTTTCGGCCGTTTCTTAGTGGAATGTAACCTTTTCTAGTGCAATGGTTTACTATAGTCTTCAAGTGTATCATATTTCAGGGATTCAGTAGTGAACACCTATTCATGCCCTACCATTATCTCCGCAAGATAACACCCGAATAATGGTAAAAAGTGTAAAACATGCCTTCCTGTCAACTATGATATTTTTTTAGAGAGTACAGCCCTACATGAAGCGATCATTTAGTGTATTGTAACCTATAAGACAACGTTTACTGTTAACATCGCAAAAAATTAGCACTTCTTGATACTTATAAACCTATTTTCTATGTGCATGCCAATTTTCAGACCGATCTTTCACGTAGAAATGCTTGAAAATGCATTTTATTATAACGCCTGATAAGCCACGTGGCTTTCGCGTTCGGAGCTTTGATTTATAACGGGCGTTCAGGCGTAAAACGATTACCCTAAATAATTACAATCGGTCAAAATACTGGAATATTGTTACAAGCTATGTAGAAAAATAAGTAAACAACCATTAAAACGTGTTCATGAGCTCTTTCAGCACAAATTGTTGCGATTTGAGATGCTCAAGACGAGTTTTTGTACGTTTTTTTTTCTTATTTTCCTCTGAAAACGTATTTCTTTCTTAAAAACTCACGATGCTCCTTAAATTCGTGAAACAAACGCATTTATTCCGTGAAATTTGCCAAAACGCGTCATATCTCACTAAAAAAATGATGGTTTTCTGTAAATACAGCTCCTTTGTGACTAGGCCTGGTTTTGCGTTTAGGTCATAATACACTAAATAGTTTCCCTATATAATTCAATGTAAAAGCGACAACTTTGAGCGAAAATAAATGCAACATTTTGCACATAGAGACCCCCATAACCATACCTTTTCTTAAAGGCCATTCTAAGCGGAATCGATTTATGCAATAAAAAAGATATGTCATGTACAATGCAAGAAAGAACGTGACACAAATCAAAATCGACTGTTTTTGCAACTTTTTTTTTCGGCCGTTTCTTAGTGGAATGTAACCTTTTCTAGTGCAATGGTTTACTATAGTCTTCAAGTGTATCATATTTCAGGGATTCAGTAGTGAACACCTATTCATGCCCTACCATTATCTCCGCAAGATAACACCCGAATAATGGTAAAAAGTGTAAAACATGCCTTCCTGTCAACTATGATATTTTTTTAGAGAGTACAGCCCTACATGAAGCGATCATTTAGTGTATTGTAACCTATAAGACAACGTTTACTGTTAACATCGCAAAAAATTAGCACTTCTTGATACTTATAAACCTATTTTCTATGTGCATGCCAATTTTCAGACCGATCTTTCACGTAGAAATGCTTGAAAATGCATTTTATTATAACGCCTGATAAGCCACGTGGCTTTCGCGTTCGGAGCTTTGATTTATAACGGGCGTTCAGGCGTAAAACGATTACCCTAAATAATTACAATCGGTCAAAATACTGGAATATTGTTACAAGCTATGTAGAAAAATAAGTAAACAACCATTAAAACGTGTTCATGAGCTCTTTCAGCACAAATTGTTGCGATTTGAGATGCTCAAGACGAGTTTTTGTACGTTTTTTTTTCTTATTTTCCTCTGAAAACGTATTTCTTTCTTAAAAACTCACGATGCTCCTTAAATTCGTGAAACAAACGCATTTATTCCGTGAAATTTGCCAAAACGCGTCATATCTCACTAAAAAAATGATGGTTTTCTGTAAATACAGCTCCTTTGTGACTAGGCCTGGTTTTGCGTTTAGGTCATAATACACTAAATAGTTTCCCTATATAATTCAATGTAAAAGCGACAACTTTGAGCGAAAATAAATGCAACATTTTGCACATAGAGACCCCCATAACCATACCTTTTCTTAAAGGCCATTCTAAGCGGAATCGATTTATGCAATAAAAAAGATATGTCATGTACAATGCAAGAAAGAACGTGACACAAATCAAAATCGACTGTTTTTGCAACTTTTTTTTTCGGCCGTTTCTTAGTGGAATGTAACCTTTTCTAGTGCAATGGTTTACTATAGTCTTCAAGTGTATCATATTTCAGGGATTCAGTAGTGAACACCTATTCATGCCCTACCATTATCTCCGCAAGATAACACCCGAATAATGGTAAAAAGTGTAAAACATGCCTTCCTGTCAACTATGATATTTTTTTAGAGAGTACAGCCCTACATGAAGCGATCATTTAGTGTATTGTAACCTATAAGACAACGTTTACTGTTAACATCGCAAAAAATTAGCACTTCTTGATACTTATAAACCTATTTTCTATGTGCATGCCAATTTTCAGACCGATCTTTCACGTAGAAATGCTTGAAAATGCATTTTATTATAACGCCTGATAAGCCACGTGGCTTTCGCGTTCGGAGCTTTGATTTATAACGGGCGTTCAGGCGTAAAACGATTACCCTAAATAATTACAATCGGTCAAAATACTGGAATATTGTTACAAGCTATGTAGAAAAATAAGTAAACAACCATTAAAACGTGTTCATGAGCTCTTTCAGCACAAATTGTTGCGATTTGAGATGCTCAAGACGAGTTTTTGTACGTTTTTTTTTCTTATTTTCCTCTGAAAACGTATTTCTTTCTTAAAAACTCACGATGCTCCTTAAATTCGTGAAACAAACGCATTTATTCCGTGAAATTTGCCAAAACGCGTCATATCTCACTAAAAAAATGATGGTTTTCTGTAAATACAGCTCCTTTGTGACTAGGCCTGGTTTTGCGTTTAGGTCATAATACACTAAATAGTTTCCCTATATAATTCAATGTAAAAGCGACAACTTTGAGCGAAAATAAATGCAACATTTTGCACATAGAGACCCCCATAACCATACCTTTTCTTAAAGGCCATTCTAAGCGGAATCGATTTATGCAATAAAAAAGATATGTCATGTACAATGCAAGAAAGAACGTGACACAAATCAAAATCGACTGTTTTTGCAACTTTTTTTTTCGGCCGTTTCTTAGTGGAATGTAACCTTTTCTAGTGCAATGGTTTACTATAGTCTTCAAGTGTATCATATTTCAGGGATTCAGTAGTGAACACCTATTCATGCCCTACCATTATCTCCGCAAGATAACACCCGAATAATGGTAAAAAGTGTAAAACATGCCTTCCTGTCAACTATGATATTTTTTTAGAGAGTACAGCCCTACATGAAGCGATCATTTAGTGTATTGTAACCTATAAGACAACGTTTACTGTTAACATCGCAAAAAATTAGCACTTCTTGATACTTATAAACCTATTTTCTATGTGCATGCCAATTTTCAGACCGATCTTTCACGTAGAAATGCTTGAAAATGCATTTTATTATAACGCCTGATAAGCCACGTGGCTTTCGCGTTCGGAGCTTTGATTTATAACGGGCGTTCAGGCGTAAAACGATTACCCTAAATAATTACAATCGGTCAAAATACTGGAATATTGTTACAAGCTATGTAGAAAAATAAGTAAACAACCATTAAAACGTGTTCATGAGCTCTTTCAGCACAAATTGTTGCGATTTGAGATGCTCAAGACGAGTTTTTGTACGTTTTTTTTCTTATTTTCCTCTGAAAACGTATTTCTTTCTTAAAAACTCACGATGCTCCTTAAATTCGTGAAACAAACGCATTTATTCCGTGAAATTTGCCAAAACGCGTCATATCTCACTAAAAAAATGATGGTTTTCTGTAAATACAGCTCCTTTGTGACTAGGCCTGGTTTTGCGTTTAGGTCATAATACACTAAATAGTTTCCCTATATAATTCAATGTAAAAGCGACAACTTTGAGCGAAAATAAATGCAACATTTTGCACATAGAGACCCCCATAACCATACCTTTTCTTAAAGGCCATTCTAAGCGGAATCGATTTATGCAATAAAAAAGATATGTCATGTACAATGCAAGAAAGAACGTGACACAAATCAAAATCGACTGTTTTTGCAACTTTTTTTTTCGGCCGTTTCTTAGTGGAATGTAACCTTTTCTAGTGCAATGGTTTACTATAGTCTTCAAGTGTATCATATTTCAGGGATTCAGTAGTGAACACCTATTCATGCCCTACCATTATCTCCGCAAGATAACACCCGAATAATGGTAAAAAGTGTAAAACATGCCTTCCTGTCAACTATGATATTTTTTTAGAGAGTACAGCCCTACATGAAGCGATCATTTAGTGTATTGTAACCTATAAGACAACGTTTACTGTTAACATCGCAAAAAATTAGCACTTCTTGATACTTATAAACCTATTTTCTATGTGCATGCCAATTTTCAGACCGATCTTTCACGTAGAAATGCTTGAAAATGCATTTTATTATAACGCCTGATAAGCCACGTGGCTTTCGCGTTCGGAGCTTTGATTTATAACGGGCGTTCAGGCGTAAAACGATTACCCTAAATAATTACAATCGGTCAAAATACTGGAATATTGTTACAAGCTATGTAGAAAAATAAGTAAACAACCAATTAAAACGTGTTCATGAGCTCTTTCAGCACAAATTGTTGCGATTTGAGATGCTCAAGACGAGTTTTTGTACGTTTTTTTTCTTATTTTCTTCTGAAAACGTATTTCTTTCTTAAAAACTCACGATGCTCCTTAAATTCGTGAAACAAACGCATTTATTCCGTGAAATTTGCCAAAACGCGTCATATCTCACTAAAAAAATGATGGTTTTCTGTAAATACAGCTCCTTTGTGACTAGGCCTGGTTTTGCGTATAAGACAACGTTTACTGTTAACATCGCAAAAAATTAGCACTTCTTGATACTTATAAACCTATTTTCTATGTGCATGCCAATTTTCAGACCGATCTTTCACGTAGAAATGCTTGAAAATGCATTTTATTATAACGCCTGATAAGCCACGTGGCTTTCGCGTTCGGAGCTTTGATTTATAACGGGCGTTCAGGCGTAAAACGATTACCCTAAATAATTACAATCGGTCAAAATACTGGAATATTGTTACAAGCTATGTAGAAAAATAAGTAAACAACCATTAAAACGTGTTCATGAGCTCTTTCAGCACAAATTGTTGCGATTTGAGATGCTCAAGACGAGTTTTTGTACGTTTTTTTTTCTTATTTTCCTCTGAAAACGTATTTCTTTCTTAAAAACTCACGATGCTCCTTAAATTCGTGAAACAAACGCATTTATTCCGTGAAATTTGCCAAAACGCGTCATATCTCACTAAAAAAATGATGGTTTTCTGTAAATACAGCTCCTTTGTGACTAGGCCTGGTTTTGCGTTTAGGTCATAATACACTAAATAGTTTCCCTATATAATTCAATGTAAAAGCGACAACTTTGAGCGAAAATAAATGCAACATTTTGCACATAGAGACCCCCATAACCATACCTTTTCTTAAAGGCCATTCTAAGCGGAATCGATTTATGCAATAAAAAAGATATGTCATGTACAATGCAAGAAAGAACGTGACACAAATCAAAATCGACTGTTTTTGCAACTTTTTTTTTTCGGCCGTTTCTTAGTGGAATGTAACCTTTTCTAGTGCAATGGTTTACTATAGTCTTCAAGTGTATCATATTTCAGGGATTCAGTAGTGAACACCTATTCATGCCCTACCATTATCTCCGCAAGATAACACCCGAATAATGGTAAAAAGTGTAAAACATGCCTTCCTGTCAACTATGATATTTTTTTAGAGAGTACAGCCCTACATGAAGCGATCATTTAGTGTATTGTAACCTATAAGACAACGTTTACTGTTAACATCGCAAAAAATTAGCACTTCTTGATACTTATAAACCTATTTTCTATGTGCATGCCAATTTTCAGACCGATCTTTCACGTAGAAATGCTTGAAAATGCATTTTATTATAACGCCTGATAAGCC
Organism: Dreissena polymorpha; assembly: GCF_020536995.1. Lineage (NCBI taxonomy): Eukaryota > Metazoa > Mollusca > Bivalvia > Myida > Dreissenidae > Dreissena > Dreissena polymorpha. Next base: position 27,994,013 of record NC_068356.1, on the reverse strand, counting down.
ACGTGGCTTTCGCGTTCGGAGCTTTGATTTATAACGGGCGTTCAGGCGTAAAACGATTACCCTAAATAATTACAATCGGTCAAAATACTGGAATATTGTTACAAGCTATGTAGAAAAATAAGTAAACAACCATTAAAACGTGTTCATGAGCTCTTTCAGCACAAATTGTTGCGATTTGAGATGCTCAAGACGAGTTTTTGTACGTTTTTTTTCTTATTTTCCTCTGAAAACGTATTTCTTTCTTAAAAACTCACGATGCTCCTTAAATTCGTGAAACAAACGCATTTATTCCGTGAAATTTGCCAAAACGCGTCATATCTCACTAAAAAAATGATGGTTTTCTGTAAATACAGCTCCTTTGTGACTAGGCCTGGTTTTGCGTTTTGGTCATAATACACTAAATAGTTTCCCTATATAATTCAATGTAAAAGCGACAACTTTGAGCGAAAATAAATGCAACATTTTGCACATAGAGACCCCCATAACCATACCTTTTCTTAAAGGCCATTCTAAGCGGAATCGATTTATGCAATAAAAAAGATATGTCATGTACAATGCAAGAAAGAACGTGACACAAATCAAAATCGACTGTTTTTGCAACTTTTTTTTTCGGCCGTTTCTTAGTGGAATGTAACCTTTTCTAGTGCAATGGTTTACTATAGTCTTCAAGTGTATCATATTTCAGGGATTCAGTAGTGAACACCTATTCATGCCCTACCATTATCTCCGCAAGATAACACCCGAATAATGGTAAAAAGTGTAAAACATGCCTTCCTGTCAACTATGATATTTTTTTAGAGAGTACAGCCTACATGAAGCAATCATTTAGTGTATTGTAACCTATATTGAGTGTGCAAATTCAAGCGTTTACGACAACATCCTGGTTGTATCTCAACATATAAACAAATGGTTGACACTTAAAGAGTGTTTTGATACATAAATAGTGCACATGTCTAAAACATTGCCATCGGAAATGAAAATTACAACGATTAAACACATATTTACGTTTATACTCATAATGTGCAGCTTATTTCCTAACGTGTGTATGGATTTCTTTGCCAATTTAGACAACATGGATATCGAATCTAAATTAAAAGACTTGGACAAGATGCTTTCATCTCTGAGTAACGACGACGAAGATGAAAACGAAATTGGCAAGCGACGGTTTGCTCCCGGTGCTGATGGGGATTTAGGGGATGCTTTTGAAGCTCTTACAAATATTTTAGGTGGAGACACGAAATGTATATACGAGTGTAAAAATGGTAAGATTATACATTGAGTCATTTCTTTAACATCCATCGTACATATGCTTAGTTAAATTATGGTGAAAGGTCATTGAACATAATCAAATTTCCTTAGCATGCTTATTCAATAAGTCACATACTGAAAAATTAATCCGCGATTTGGGATTACCGGGCTTAATGTGTCGTCTCATATTAGCCTGTTCAGTTCGCTTAGTTAGGGTAATCGGGGACGTCATTTTCTTACTTAACAATGAAATTTTGCTTAGAAGGGACTTCCTTTTAATGAAAAATCCATAAAAGTGTTAGTATCGCAGCTGATTTGCTTGTGCACACGCTGATCAGGAACGATACCTTACAAACATGCATTTAGCCTTATTTTCTCAGAGCGAGGCTCTTAAATGCTGACATTTGTCCTTCTTTAATTAGAGTTAGGGAGGAATAGTCGTATACACTGCTGTTCACTGAAGTTCTATCTTAAAATCTAACATTTTGAATAAAAAATTTTGACAATTCATCAGCGGATTATGTCAAAATTTGGAACATGAACAATACACAATCTTTCGTTTCCGTAAATTTTGTTTCGAACTAATCCACGAGATGGCGAATTATCTTTCAACGAGCAACACTTCTCTAAAACAAGGTAACAAAGCGACACAATCTTATAACATCTTTTTTCAGTAAAAATCATGAAAGATTCCTTGGCTAAACGCGTTGTATACGAAGTATTTACACCAATGTTGAACTCGTCACAACATAGTGTCGGATAGGGTGATTTTCATGGCAGAGCAAAAGCTCGTTATGTGTGCGGGGTCCAAAATCAACGGGGTTTTCAGGGGCTTACACGCGGGCTGGACAGAATGTCATCGTCGTTAGGAACTAATTTTTCGAATATCTCAAGTTATTGAAGTACGTTTGCAAAATCGAGTGCATAAAATACAGGTTTTCTTGCAGTTTGTGCCGATATATTAAGTTACAAGAATAAATAATTTAATACGCCTGAAATCGGTGACACAATTTCACGCTGCGTGTCACATAACGTTGTACAATGAATGCAGTAGAAGTGGATTTTTTTTTAACAAGAACACATGCTTATTTAATAAAGTAATTCTGTTGCCAGTTTGCGGTCGTCTTGTTGAGAAGACACGCCTTTTAATATGAAAAAAACTCCTAAACATATGTTTTTTTTGTCTTATTCGATCATGTTGTCATAAGAAATATGCTAAATATATTCAATACTATTCGTACACTTCCGTTTGCAAGTAGTCATCGAGGATTTTAGTGCAACTCCGTACAAAATGTCGTACAAAATGTTATCCAAAAAATGTGCCACATTTCAAGTTGATATATTGAGCTGTCTTTCAGAAATTTTAAGTATACAAGTATACACGTATTGGTCATACCCGGTACGTCGATGGCAATGTAGTAATGAATGTAGTAATGAAATAAAATACTACTATATAATACCAGCTTATTTCCATTAATACTAAATAATACATTTCATAAAGGCGGTAGTCCACAGCCCAGACGAAGCCACAAGCCTACCTCCAACGGATGTGGAACAGTAGGAATCCAGGTAGCGCAAACATAAATTTGACGACAAACACTAACTAACTTTAAGCAAGTGCCTTTTTAAAACGTCTTGTAAAATTAAACATGCATTTATCATGCACAGACTATTGATTTACTAGTGGTGGCAAACAGTAATTTGGTTGATAATTCCGCAATCATGTCACATCACTTGTTAATCAATATAGGCTGTTATGTTTGAGTCTTTGTTTTTACGTTGACGTGACATACCGGTACTGAATGGTTTTATAGGATTTCATATCGTTCTCTTAATGTTATATTAAACTTAAAACTAGTCATGGATTACTTTTGTTAAAACTTACCATTTCTATAGGTTGACGTGGCAAGTTTTCCCGGATTTTCCTCGTGTTGTAACGCGCACGACATTTGTTATGACACATGTAACAACCAGAGGAAAACATGCGACCAGGAGTTTCAAGAATGCTTGGTTAAATCTTGTCGGAAACTTGACGATAAGCGTAAACTTCCATACCAAGGTAAACTCTGGTTCATTTAACCAGGAACATATTACTTGCATTTAACCATATGTTACACTATGCATAATCCCGATCAGGTTACTGAGTTTTGAGTACGTTATTTGTTTGCTCTTCAAACACAATATAATTTGACGCATTATGCAAAATTGCAAGTGTACATGAAATAGACATGAATAAGAATAGGCCTATCCCGGTTTACACTTGACTGTTAAAAACTCTTATTATCCGATACAAACAACGCTGGTCCGTTTTATCAAACTATAGGGGTTTTAATAAAATAATATCGGTTGATTTGGTCCGTGAATTTCCAATTGAGAGTAAGCCTTTTTTGTACCAACACTTCAGTAAGCTCCAAAAGCTCATTTACTCCGGGGCGAGTCTAGTAAGCAAATTTGTTACGAGTGTTGGGACACACTCCGGATCCTCACATGATGCAACCTCATGCGCGGACAGACCTAATACATTTTGAAATACTAGGGCCAGCAGATTATTTCATATCTTATTATGTATATTTACATTGGCAAGTTTGATTCCCACCTTAACGCATTATAATTTTTACATTTGAAAATCTCGATGATAGTGAAGATACAATCATAATGTAGAATAAACAGCTGCGCCATGAGCGCATGATACGCCCGTCGTTCGCCAATGAAGTAGTAAGGTAATAAATAACCCTTTGAATCATTTTTTTACTTCAGTTTATTTGTATTTGAATACATGGTTTATTTTATAAGTACATGAGCATGGAGCGCCGTCTCCTTGACATTCATACCATATCTTTTTTTGAGTATATGTATGCATTTCTTTAGAGGATATGGAGTTGAAGTAAACCTGTTATAGATATTTTGACCAATAATAAAAGAGAAATGTAGATGGGTAAGTGGTAGTGTACAATCGGAATAGAAAAAAGCTCACCTTGTTCAATTTTTCAGGGATACTAAAAAAAAAAAAAAAAAATCCATCGAAGGATATTTGAGGTACAGTAGGACATTCAATGAAATCACGAAATTTTGACGAACAAAGTCCCATAACTCTGGAACGACAATTCAGAATTCCGTCAAAAACGAAAGGGGATCAGGGTTTATCAATATTAAGATTGTGTTGAAATTTGAAAAAAATCCATCGAAGGATATTTGAGCTACAGTAGGACATTCAATGAAATCACGAAATTTTGACGAACAAAGTCCCATAACTCTGGAACGACAATTCAGAATTCCGTCAAAAACGAAAGGGGATCAGGGTTTATCAATATTAAGATTGTGTTGAAATTTGAAAAAAATCCATCGAAGGATATTTGAGCTACAGTAGGACATTCAATGAAATCACGAAATTTTGACGAACAAAGTCCCATAACTCTGGAACGACAATTCAGAATTCCGTCAAAAACGAAAGGGGATCAGGGTTTATCAATATTAAGATTGTGTTAAAATTTGAAGAAAATCTGTCAAAGGATATTTGACGTAGCGTACGACATTAACAGACGGACGGACGGACAGACGGACGCGGGGTATACCATAATACGTCCCGTCATAGACGGGCGTATAAAAATACATACTGATACACAATGTAGTTTAAATTTCACGTCATTTTACCAATTATGTTATGCGTGTAAGCTAACGCAAACAATATTTTAGAGTGTAAAGGCATGGCGGACATTATGTACAGCGGGACGGTGACGCTGGGCTGCTCCTCTTACCTTGACGCACAGGAGAACGCGTGCACGTGCCAGCCACGTGCAGGGGCGACAAACCAGCGCTCTGGTCCCAGTGGTTCATCGGGTCGGAATACGGAGAACATGCCCGGGAGCAAAAACGGTGATAATATGGGGAGTAATAAGAGTAAACGTGTTACGAGGAAGGTTGAACTTTGATAAATGTATTTCATAAAAAACATTTAAGTTTTTAACGCAACGTTTGGTTGCCAGTACCGGTATGTGAAATCAGTGATATTGTTGTTATGTGGGATTTTTTCTATACCAAAGGTTTACCAAATATATGACGAATGTGAAATTAGTGCTTGTTGATGACATGAATTGTGTAAATTGTAATTTCTTAAAAATTAAGGCGTCTGTAAGGATCCTTGGAGATATGGTAGACGATGCTACAATTAAACAGATTATTTAGTTCTTTGTAGTATGTCGCAAATATTAAACAGATTATTAAGTTCTTTGTAGTATGTCGCAAATATTAAACAGATTATTCATTTTTTTGTTGTATGTTGCAAAATAGGGTTAAATAGCACTCGAATTGAGTAAAAAGATCACCTTATTATCACATTACAGTGCCAGATACGCCCATTAGTAAAAAACAACACTGTTCCATTGCCACAAAGATACGCCCCTCAGTCAAGCAACTTTTTAAGTCAAGTTTGGACAAAGTCTAAATTGATATCTCACTTAACTTTGAACCTTAAATTGTTAACTTGATATGCGATTATGGGGCTTAAGGGGATTATGTTTTCCCCAATCAGTATGCTTCAAACTATTTCAAAGTTATTTAAAAATCCTTAATTTGCTTAAAACTATATTTTGACCTTGGAGCTGTTACATTGACCTTAGACCTTTTGATCTGGTTCTTGAGCCTTACACTCGGTCGAATCATGCTGATAACTTCTGTTAAGTTATTTGAAATTCCATCATTATTAACGAAGTAATGCTCCGTACAAAGTCAACTCGTCAAGTACTAATTGCCTGATTTGATCTTGAATGGTGACCTAAGAGCCTAGCTCCTGAGCCCTACACTCTCATTATAATGATCCCTTGTGGCTAATTATTATAACTTGTATGAAATTCCATCATTGCTGTTGTAAATACCAACAAAAGCACCGCATAATGAGTGCCACGCTCGGCTATGGGTGCAATTTTGAATAAATGAAAGCTTGTCAGAATATTTTTTTTAGAGGTCACAGTGACCTTGACCTTTGACCTAGTGACCCCAAAATGGGTGTGGCATGTAAAACTCATCAAGGTGCATCTACATATGAAGTTTCAAAGTTGTAGGTGGAAGCACTTTGATTTTAGAGCCAATGTTAAGATTTTAGCATGACGCGGACATCAGACAGCGAACGACGAGCTGGCTATGACAATACCTCGGGTTTTCTCCGAAAACGCCGAGCTAAAAATAGATCAATGACCTTAAATTTGTTGCCATGACCTTGATCCTAGGGACCTGCTTCTTTCACTCTGATATATAATTCTGATAATTTATACATTGAAAGTTATATGAAAATCCATCCTGGTTTCTTATACTTATAAAACAAGCATATTATAATGAAAATAATAATAATATCTTTATCCATTTGATAAGATCATCAAGACATTTTAACACACACGAATCCTTTATATGACTAAAAAAGCCTATTTAAACTTGTTGAAAAACACACATTTAAGTATGGCTGCGCTTCAAATACCAATTTTCCAAATGTAAATTACCAGATGTTAAATAATCAGACTGAACAATCCTTACTCATTCATAATAATTCAATTGAAACAAATAGTGGCATTCAGAACAATCCAATGTAATACAAGGTAAAATGATTATGATTAACATGCACACAAAAAACAGTTTCAGTTTTCAATCGCTTTCCTAAATCATGTAAAACTTGTATATTAATGGTGGGTATTCAATACAGGTATGATACATGTATATTTTCAGACAGTGATGTTGTAAATATGGACATTGAGGTTGAAAAAGAAAAGGCAATTAAACATTGGTAGACACGTTGCTTTCCTTTTGGACATAAACTAGATTTGGCAGAAAATACAGCAACATGATGATTAGAAAACACAACTGGCTTCTACACGCCTCCTAATTAAACTTAAATTAGACATCACTGTTCATTTTCACAATCATTAACCAGCTCAGACTTCAAAACATAGCTTTGAAGCTATAGAGGAGTTTAGGGGCATCAGTCCAAACACATACTACAACAGAACACAGGCCCTGGAACGTCTCCAAAAGACTAAGAATGTGACACAAAAAATGTAAAGAAACTGGCCCATACTAGGTGCATTTCACATCTTAATGCAATGAGAGATACATATGCAAATGTGTGCATTGACCTTGAAAACAGTGGTGATGCTGGTGATGCTAACATTGAAGCACATGATGCAACATGATGTGTGGACTGTCTCTATCTTCTATAAGACTTCATCTTATTCTCCGTCAGGAATTGAAGAACTGGAAGTGTTGTGTGATCACTTGGGTTGGACCGTCATTAATGTTTGTGTTGTCTCCCTGACAACCAAATTTTCAAACTGCCAAGAAATAAACACACCTGATTTTTTGCTTAAAACATTGATCAGTTAAAGACTCCACCTTGTGAGACACTGTGACAGCTTACACAAATCTGTGCTGCAGCTGTGCTTTTACCTGCCAGTTCTTCAGAGGTTTGGAAAGATGATTATCAATAAACGGAATGTACAATAATGACAGCAATTGAAACAGGTCAATCAACTTAACAATACAGTCAGTACTCTATAGAAACCTTATCAACAGACAAAAGGGCCTGAAAGTCCCAAAGTCGCTCACCTGAGATAACAAAATATTATTGGGACATATCTTCTGACCAAGTTTCATGAAGATCGGAAAATAAATGTGGCCTCTAGAGTGTTAACAAGGTTTTACTATAGCCATATAAGGAAAAATGCCCCGACCCCTGGCAGCCATGTTTTTCACCCAACCGGCATCATTTTAAAACTCTTCCAAGACATTATCCGGATGAATCTTCTGACTAAATTTCATGAAGATCAGACAGTAAATGTGTCCTCTAGAGTGTTAACAAGATTTTACTATAGCCATATAAGGAAAAATGCCCGCCCCTTGGAAGCCTTGTTTTTCAAGCAAACATAATTATTTTCGAACTCATCCAAGATATCATTGAAACCAATCTTATGACCAAATTTCATGAAGATTGGACAATAAATGTGGCCTTTAGAGTGTTAACAAGGTTTTACTAAAGCCATATATATCCATATAAGGAAAAATGCTCGCCCCTGGTGGCCATGTTTTTAAAGCAACCAAAACCATTTTCGAACCATCCAAGATATCATGGGGACAAATCTTCTGACCAAGTTTCATAATGATCGGAAAATAAATGTGACCTCTAGAGTGTTAACAAGGTTTTACTAAAGCCATATAAGGAAAAATGCCCTGCCCCATGGTGGCCATGTTTTTCAACCAACCGGCATCATTTTTAAACTCGTTCAAGATATTATTGGGATGAATTTTCTGATCAAGTTTCATGAAGATCAGACTATTAATATGGCCTCTAGAGTTTTAACAACATTTTACAATAGCCATATAAGGAAAAATGCGCCACCCCTTGACAGCCATGTTTTTCAAGCAAACGTAACCATTTTCGAACTCATCCAAGACATCAATAAGACTAATCTTCTGACCATATTTCATGAAGATTGGACAATAAATGTGGCCTCTAGAGTGTTAACAAGGTTTTACTATAGCCATATAAGGAAAAATGCCCCGCCCCCTGGCGGCCATGTTTTTCAACCAAAGGGCATCATTTTTTAACTCCTCTCAGATATTATTGGGATGAATCTTTTGACCAAGTTTAATGAAGATTGGAAATAAATGTGGCCTCTAGAGTGTTTACAAGATTTTACTATAGCCATATAGGGAAAAAGCCCTGCCCCTTGGAAGCCATGTTTTTCAAGCAAAGGTAACCATTTTTGAACTCATCCAAGATATTGGGACAAATCTTCTGAGCAAGTTTCATGAAAATCGGAAAATAAATGTGGTCTCTTAGAGTGTTAACAAGGTTTTACTATAGCCATATTAGGACAAATGCCCCCTGGCGGCCATGTTTTTCACCCAACCGGAATCATATTCGAACTCGTCCAAGATATTAGTGGGATAAATCTTCTGACCAAGTTTCATGAAGATCAGACAATAAATGTGGCCTCTAGAGTGTTTAAAAGATTTTACTATAGCCATATTAGGAAAAATGCCCCGCCCTTTGGCAGCCATGTTTTTTTCAAGCAAACGTAACCATTTTCGAACTCATCCAAGATATCATTGAGACCAATCTTCTGACAAAACTTTATGAAGATTGGACAATAAATGTGGCCTCTCGAGAGTTAACAAGGCAAATGTTGACGCCGCACGACACACAACGGACAAAAAGCTATCACAAAAGCTCACCATGAGCACGTTGTGCTCAGGTGAGCTAAAAAGCACTTAGTTAAAATTCTTAACTAGAGCTTTGTCACAGACTTGACGTATACACCCACCTGCCGCATTGACAGATTTTGCATGCTGTCTTCACAAAACAAGATTATCTAATTTATGGAGATTTTTAAAAATTATTATGCCATTATTATTTATGGCCATTTTGACCTTTGCACTCTTGAATTCTTTCACATGACATGCCGTCCAATGACTGTGAACAAAATTAATGTACAGAGTCATTTTAAAATCTCACAATAAATTACATAGTTATGAATTACATAGTTACGGCCCAGACAAGCTCATTTATGGCCATTTCTTACTTATGAACTCCACGTGTGACCTTGACCTTGGAGATATTGACAAAATTCTTTCGCACGAAACATTGTCCAATGATTGTGAACAAATGTACAAAGTGATTTTAAAATCTCATAATGAATGACATAGTTATGGTCTGGACAACCCCTGTTTAAAAAAAATCTATTTTAAGTCATGGCTAGCTTGACCTTGAGATATTGGCGTAATTCTTTTGTGCAACACACTGTCCAATGATGCTTAATACATGTGCCAAATGATTTTAAAATCACACAGTGAATGACATAGATATGGCTTGTACAAGCTCATTTATGGCCATTTTTTAACTTTGACCTCAATGTGTGACCTTGACCTGGAGATATTGACGTAATTCTTTCGGCCCGACACACCGTCTAATGATGGTGAACAAATGTGCCTAATGATTTTAAAAATCTCACAATGAACGACAAATTTATGGCCGCGGACAAGCTTATGTTCTGCCCACCTGCCGACAGTCACCAATCTTATGACCAGTTTTTCCTGTGGAAAGCCTGGTTAAAATTCCTTGGGGCTTATCTCCACTGGCGAGGTAAATAAGAGCTTATCTCCTTGTTTATCAGGTACAATAAAACATATCTGCTCTTTTGTATTGAGAGAAATGTACTGTGGGCCCTTTTGTGAGAGAAAAATTGCAGTAGGCCCATTATTAAAACAATTCCTAACTCAACAGCCAGCTGGGGAGGGGGGGGGGGCACCCCAGTGCCTGTGTATGGGCCTGTTTTAATTACATTATACATCAATTTTAAACACCAGTTGATAACACATACAAAACCAAATTTAAATAACATTATGTGTAGCATTACAGGAAGTATAATGTGTATACAAATCAGATACCTATTTTGTTTTATTATGTTATCTTGTTATATAAAGCATGCATTATTCATACATATAAATGAGTTACTGGTAGAATTGTATAAAAAATTGAAGAAAACTCAATCCACATACAAGACTAAACATTGATTTGAACCTTCAAAATTTTAAAACCTAACTGGTACAACAAAATCAAATAAAAGTCACTTACCCATTCCTAGAACACACAGCATGACAGTTATTGAAGTATTCCCTTTAATGGCATTTCCGATGAATACACTTCCCAGAATGAGCATTATAACCCCCAGGGATGCAGCGCATATGAAGCCAACAAGCATCTGCTTCCAAAGACGTCTACCACCAGTGATGCCATATTTTAAAAAGTTATCACTGCGTGTCCGATGAGCAGATTCTCTACAGGCATGTCCTTGGGTCTCTCAATAGTTGTCGAAGATGGATCTTCCATTTCCCTATTATTAATTACAACTAAATGAAGGTATATAGATCTTTTGCATGTTCACTGATTTCATTGACCTATCTCTGCATATTGTTCGGTAAAAGTAACTGAAACAAATGTATAATTGATTTAAAAGATTATGTGACCATATGTTTTGGTAATAGAGTTTCCCACCAGCCACATGTATTAATTTCAGATTACAACAAAATAAAATCGATCAATAAAATTTATTTAACACCATATCAAGCGAACATTGCAATTTTTATTACGTTAATTCCGAAACATTCGACTATATCCAAACAGTTTTCTGTCCGAAAATGCATACAAGTTACATAAATACATTATGCCACTGATCGGATGTGCAATGCATATAGCACGGTAAAAGGAGTGCATGCTACTCATTAAATTAACAATTTTGCAAACATAAGGAAATACTTTACCAAGTAAAAAATGTGCATGTTGTGTTCAGATGGCATTTGTTTGGGTCGATTCTGACGGGTTATTCATCTTTTGCTTTCGAGCACTGACTCTACAACACAACCCAGGCATAATTATTTATCGTTCGGAGCTACTTGGCTCTGTCCGCAGATGCACGGGTTCGTGAACGCCGTGCAAAGCGTTTTAGATTCATGTAATTCTTTATATGATAAAAATTTTAATCTCTTATTTGAAGATGGAAATCTAAATTGAACGATTAATAATGGTGATAATTTGATGTGGTATGCATCTGTCTACTCAGTAATTAAATAACAAGGCGCAATTCAATTTCTAAAATGTGCTAACAATTGTCACAATTTGTTCACAGTTTGCACCTGATCCTATTGTTCGTTTTTTGACGAACATCATGGGTTGAGAAGTTTGAAAATACCTGTCAGGATCTAACACGTCCATAAACTGGATGGTTTTACGTATTTAAGCCATCATTTCGGGGTTCGTGTTATCTATTTATTGACGTAAGTATAAGTCTTTTTGTGTGCGTTTCAAATGATTTCGTTTTGTAGTAATAGATCTTATTTGTACATGTTATATAAGAAGAAAAGTCTTTTGTTTCCACTTACATAGGCAAAAAACGATTCCAAAACATATTTATATAAATTGATATTTTGAAATAGTTCATATATCTAGTTTACATTATTTGTTTCGGCAAAGACCTAGATAGATTCTAGGTCTTTGGTTTCGGTGATTATAGTTCATCGAATTTTGCAAAAATAATTGTATTCAGTGCATTAAACAATTTTGATACTCAACCTGAAATACAGAAAACAGTTCGTGGTCGGCGCAACAAATATTTCAGGTTAATGTTTTTAGGCCTTATAAACATGATAAGTAAATCGTTGTATTCTTACATATATGATTAGCTACACCTTGATTATTGTATTCATTTTTTTTATAATTTCAAGCCAGTATACTATGTGAATATAAGTAAGGTTTTTATTTGACACGTTTTGTTGATTTATATTTAATACTAATTGAGCATGAACACGTTCGATATAATCTATCCACTAGTACACATGTTCTTTGCTTTGTTTATGATTATAGTTCATTTTTAATGACACATAATTCATTGTATATGCTATACATTTACCATTTTACCACATCTATTTACCATAGTGATTGTGTGGTCTTCCAAGGGCATGCACATTTCACGCTCTGAAATTACAATTCAGTTTTCGAAACCCATGACATTCTGTTACAATATAATTGACATATTATTTCATGAAGGGTTCGAACATATGTACCATTTGGGTTGTAAATATAACATATATGACTACTTTTCCACAGCCCTACTATAACAATGGCAACAGATGGAGTCCTTGGTTATGACGTCATATTTAGTGGTGAGCCAGACCGGAAGTATGTGTGCCCCATCTGTCTGGTGGTGATGCGTGATGCTGTGCAGACGACATGCGGTCACAGGTTCTGCAGGGAATGCATTGTCCAAGTGGCAAGGTAAATAGATATATCTGTATGATTAGAGGGAATGATCTAGAATAAAAGGGCGTTTGGTGTAGCTAATTTTTGGTTTCTTTTCCACACTTCACATTGCAATTTTTTATGATTCCAAGACTCAGCAGGAAATGTGCAGTTCTAACTCTTCTGTAGTGGTTGGTTATTTACTAGTATACTGCTGTCTGCATTATATACAGTTATCAATTAAAAAAATAATAAGTTACTTTTATCTTCAAACGTCTAGTGACAAATTCAAAAATATTTTGCTATTTTTAGCTAATCTATTTTTGGAAAAAAATGAGCTATTGTCATCACCTTGGCGTCGGCGCCCGGTTAAGTTTTGCGTTTAGGTCCACTTTTCTCATAAAGTATAAATGCTATTGCATTCAAACTTGGTACATTTACTTACTATCATGAGGGGACTGGGCAGGAAAAGTACCCGGTAAGATAACTCTGGCTTGCATTTTGACAGAATTAAGTGCCCTTTTATACTTAGCAAATTGTAAATTTTGGTTAAGATTTGTGTTTAGGTCCATTTTATTCTTATCAAAGCTATTGCTTTCATACTTGCAACACTTACTAACTATCATAAGGGAACTGTGCAGGCAAAGTTATGTAACTTTGACTGGCATTTTGACAGAATTATGTGCCCTTTTTATACTTAGAAAATTGAAAATTTGGTTAAGTTTTATGTTTAGGTCCACTTTTTTCCTAAAGTATCAAAGCTATTGCTTTCATACTTGCAACACTTACTATCATAAGGGGACTGTGCAGGCAAAGTAATGTATCTCTGACTGGCATTTTGAAGGAATTGTGGGCCCTTTATACTTGAAAATTTGGTTAAGTTTTGTGTTATGGTCCACTTTACCCCTAAAGTATCATAGATATTACTTTCATACTTGGAACACTCACTCACAAACTATCATAAGGGGACATTAAAGGACAAGTTGCATAACTCTGGTTGTCATTTTTATGGAATTATGGCCCTTTTTTGACTTAGTAACTTTGAATATATGGTTACATTTTTTGGTTAGATCCACTTTACTTCTAAAGTATCAAGGCTATTGCTTTTAAACTTCAAATACTTTCATGCTATCATGAGGGTACTGTACCTGGAAATTTAAATTTTATGTTGACCTTTAAATGACCTTGATTCTCAAGGACAATTATTAAATTTTGCTAAAATTGCCATAACTTCTTTATTTATGATTAGATTCAATTTTAACTTTGACAAAACAACTCTTACCTGACATACCACTATTAACTCCACCAAACCATCCCCCCCCCCCCCGAATCCCCCCACACCCTCACACTATACCCCCCCACCCCCAAAAAATAATTTTTATGCCCCGGTGGGTGGCATTTAGCAGTTGAACTGTCCATCAGTATGTCAGTCAGTCTGTCCGTCTGTCCAAAAAAAACTTTAACATTGGCCATAACTTTCACTTTTGAAGATAGTAACTTGAAATTTGGCATGCATGTGTATCTCATGGAGCGGACATTTTGAGTGGTGAAAGGTCAAGGTCATCCTTTAAGGTAAAATGTCAAATTTATGGTGTCTGTCTGTCCGAAAACTTTAACATTGGCCATAACTTTTTCAATATTTAAGATAGCAACTCGATATTTGGCATGCATGTGTATCTCATGGAGCTGAACATTTTGAGTGGTGAAAGGTGAAGGTCAAGGTCATCCTTCAAGGTCAAATATATGGCATCTGTCCGTCCGAAAACTTTAACATTGGCCATAACTTTTTTAATATTGAAGATAGCAACTTGATATTTGGCATGCATGTGTATCTCATGAAGCTGCACATTTTGAGTGGTGGAAGTTCAAGGTAAGGTCATCCTTCAAGGTCAATCATCCTTCAAGGTAAAAAAAAATATATAAATTTAAAGCTGCGTTCTCATGAAGCTGCACATTTTGAGTGGTGGAAGTCCAAGGTCAAGGTCATCCTTCAAGGTCAAAGGTAAAAAAAATAATTCAAAGCAGCGTTCTCATGAAGCTGCACATTTTGAGTGGTGGAAGTTCAAGATCAAGGTCATTCTTCAAGGTCAAGGTCATCCTTCAAGGTCAAAGGTCAAAAAAATATTAATTTCAAAGCAGCGTTATCATGAAGCTGCACATTTTGAGTGGTGAAAGTTCAAGGTCAAGGTCATCCTTCAAGGTCAAGGTCATCCTTCAAGGTCAATGGTAAAAAAATATATTAAAAAAATCAAAGCGGCGTTATCATAAGGCTGCACATTTTGAGTGGTGGAAGTTTAAGGTCAAGGTCATCCTTCAAGGTAAAAAAATAATTCAATGCGGCGTTCTCATGAAGCTGCACATTTTGAGTGTTGGAAGTTCATGGTCAAGGTCATCCTTCAAGGTCAAGGTCATCCTTCAAGGTCAAAGGTAAAAAAATATATAAAATTTCAAAGTGGCTTTCTCATGAAGCTGCACATTTTGAGTGGTGGAAGTTAAAGGTCAAGTTCATCCTTCAAGGTCAAGGTCATTTTTCAAGGACAAAGGTAAAACAAAAATATTTCAAAGTGGCATTCTCTTTAAGCTGCACATTTTGAGTGGTGAAAGTTCAATGTCAAGGGTATCCTTCAAGGTCAAAGGTAAAAAAAAATAAAAATCAAAGTGGCGCTAAAGGGGGCATTGTGTTTCTGACAAACACATCTCTTGTTTTTTTCAAACATGGTTAAAAAACACAAATATTTATTTTTATTATTTTACTTTTGAAATACTGTCCAACCATCCCACCCAAGAACCTCACTCCCCCCCCATTTTTTTTTGCATTTTTTTTCATTTTTGGAAGAAAATGTAATAAATGACCACTCCCCCACACTTTACACCCCTCTCCACTCCATCCCTCCCTCCTTTGTGATTGAAATTGAGATAGGTCCCTACACCTTTAAAAAGAAAAAATAGATGAGCGGTCTGCACCCGCAAGGCGGTGCCTGTGTATTGTTCATTTAATCACTGAACATTTAGATGACCCTGTAGTTAGTCACATCGTTAGCCTCATTCCTAGTTTTTTTAATGATGATCAATTATCCATGGAAGTTGATATTGCCAATATGGCCACCTTTAGCACCCATTTGTGATCCTAGAACTTTCCCATTAACTGTGACACTTTTACTGACAGTTTTATGTTTAATGCAGAGTTGTGTTTATACATGAATGTATAAAACGTAAGGTAGTGATTATTGAATATCAGCTGTTTTGGTATCTATTTTACAAATAGTGCCTAAATATTGAAAATTATCAGGAAAATAATTCCCTATAAATATATTTTGAAATTCTCAAGAAGCCTGACAAGGGATTCTGTGTACAATTTTGAATTATTTTTTTTGCAGTTTTGATTATGTTATGTCAATGTTCATCATTGTTAATCATCAGAAAGAAGCAAAGAAAAAGCAGTTAATGCAAAAATTCAAAATATGATAAAATTTAATGAATACTTATCAACGCTAAATTGAAGTTGAAAATATTGAAGTTGTAGAATTCCTGACCTGTTAATTATTATTTCTTTAGCCTAGGTGGCTCCCAGAAATGTCTGAGGGTGTTTGTTTACTGGCCAGACATAAGAGTTGCTAATCTTGGATTTTAACATTTTAAAATCAATAGTATTTTTAACTGCTGCTAACTTATCAGAGGACTGTGGGTTCAATACCCAGTGAGATAACATAGCTTGTGCAGGCTTTGGTCATTAAATCCTTTCTACCACCATTCTCAGTCTACCTCTGACTAAATTAAGATAGCCGTCATTTACTGTCATAAATATGTGCATTTATAGTTCTGGTAACCTTGCTTTCCCAAGATCTCAGGTTTCAATCATCAGCCATTTTGTTCAAGGCCACTTATTCCATATCAATTACTCTGACATTTCTAAATAAAAAGACAAAGCAGTTATTCAGCAATATTTCTAGTCTATTTGTTGCCATAGCAACCAGAATTCTTGACATAGGAACAAAATGAAATGACGTGCATAATGTCCATATTGCCATCTATCCATGTTTCAATTTTCATGAAAAAATATGAAGAACTTTTTAACAAATCGCAGGATCCAGAAAAGTGTGGCAGACTGACTGACTGACAGACAGACATAGCGCAAATCATAAGTCCCCTCCGGTTTCACCGGTACGGGACAATAAATATTTGTATTCCTAGTTGGTAATGTGTCTGAAAAGATGCACTATGTTACTTTGTGATTTTATTTCTTTATTGCCAATAGTTTGTATGTTAATTGGCTGTGTTTCAGTCGGAGCCATCCAAAATGCAAATGCCCGGTTGACAACACCTGGTTTAACATTCAGCAAGAGGTAAGATTTCAAATCAAACAGTCGAATATTTGTTTTAAAGCAGAACATTTTATAATGTAACCACCATGTTTGTGTTTGTATATATACAATAAGTGCTTATTTGAATTTAATTTGAACAAATAATGTATAAACTGGGTCTTATTGTTCTTAAGTTTGGAAACTGTTAAATTAGCCCTGGACCAACAGCACAGTTTTTGAAAGGATTGCTGTTATGCACATCTAGTTCTTATTATCAGTATGCTTGGATTAAAAAATCTTGGAATTAAACTAGATGTGTTTGTGAAACACAATGTCCCCCTATATGATGTTTGACCTTGTAGGATGACCTTGACCTTGTGAAGGATGACCTTGACCTTTTACCACTCAAAATGTGCAGCTCCATGAGATACACATGCAATATGATGTTTGACCTTGTAGGATGACCTTGATCTTGTGAAGGATGACCTTGATCTTTCACCACTCAAAATGTGCAGCTCCATGAGATACACATGCATGCCAAATATCAAGTTGCTATCTTCAATATTGCAAAAGTATTCATAAAATAAGCGATTTGGGCCACATATATTTGACCTCTGACCTTGAAGGATGACCTTGACCTTTTACCACTCAAAATGTGCAGCTCCATGAGATGCACATGCATGCCAAATATCAAGTTGCTATCTTCAATATTGCAAAAGTATTTATAAAATAAGCAATTTGGGCCACATATATTTGACCTCTGACCTTGAAGGATGACCTTGACCTTTCACCACTCAAAATGTGCAGCTCCATGAGATACACATGCATGCCAAATATCAAGTTGCTATCTTCAATATTGCAAAAGTATTCATAAAATGAGCGATTTTTGCCACATATATTTGACCTCTGACCTTGAAGGATGACCTTGACCTTTCACCACTAAAAATGTGCAGCTTCATGAGATACACATGCATGCCAAATATGAAGTTGCTATCTTCAATATACCAAAAGTTATTGCAAAATGTTAAAGTTGGCGCAAACAGACAGACCAACAGACAGGGCAAAAACAATATGTCCCCCACTACTATAGTGGGGGACATAAAAATGTTAAAAATTTATAAAATTTAAATTAATATCTTACAGATAAATACAATTATTTTAATAAACAAATGTATTCTTCCTATTCCTAGATGTTTCCGGATGTTGCAGTGCAGAGAGAGATCTTATCCCTTGAGGTGAAGTGTGACCAGGTGTCTGCGGGATGTCCATGGCACGGAGAGCTGAGAGACCTGCAGGTACCACTGGCTGTTAGGGAATTTAGCAGAAACCTATTCATATAAGCTTGATAGCATCAAAGTCTAAGCTTACTGAGACAAGTATTTTCCATGGTAAAATGGTACGGGGTAGTTGGCATCTTCTGCATGTAAAGAGTACAGATTTAACTCTGGAATTACATGTTCACCAGTCTGACACCATATCCACTATGAAGCCACAACAATTGCATTATTGAACAGTGCACTATTATGGTTGTTTTAGCTTGTATCTGCATCAGCCCATACTTGAGCATACTATAAGGTTTGATTACGACTGATGAGGCACATTGTTGATGATGAATATTGTATGATTTGTAATGACTGACTGAAGCATACAATCAAATTAATCAAGAACTTATTTTCACAGTGAACAATTTTCTATTCTTATCTTCCATATTTCCTTACCAAAAATACATTATTATCTTTTTTTAAAGCAGCTCCAAATAGAAAAACAAGTATCTGATAAAATTTTCTTTGAATAGATATTCCAATATAAGTAATATGCAGGCTATTTGGTGTACTAAATTAATGCTTATATAATGCCATTGTTACATTTAAAGTTTTAAACACAAATAATAAAATTGATGTTTATTAGTATTTATATTATCATATAATTAATATTTTCTTTTAGAATCATCTATTGGGTTGTGGCTTCATCGAAGTCGAGTGCGAGTTTGGATGTTCAAGACAGAAGGTGCTGCGGTGTGAACTGGACAGACATCAAGAGAATTGTGACAGACGACCAGTCACATGTGAACACTGCAATGACAGCATGCCATGCATAGAGCTAACAGTGAGTGCAGAGCTGTTTTGTTTCTGAATTGCAGTCTGATCCCTTAGCAGGGTATTTTGCCAAAGTATATTTCACAAACAAAAGTACTGCTTGATTTTGTTCTCCTTTAATTTTAAGTTTGTTCTACTAATAATCACAGCTCAGTTCTGCCTTTGTTAAGTTATTGTTTGACTTTTACCACAGAAAGAATTTGCTTTCTGTGTAAAACTAGATTTCAACAGTATATAACTCTTGTACATGATTATTAAATAATGTACACAATTAAATTGACTATACATTATTGTCTTCATACTGTTGGTTTAACTTAAAGAGAATAGCCAGTCGCACTTGAGCTAGGAGCAAGTGTATGTTGTTTTGCCAAACTGCATGAATTTTCATGTTCATACAATTAAATACAAATAAAACCATGCCAAAAACATGAAGCATGTTGCCAGCAATTAACTTAAAATTATAAATTATTATAGTCCTTAAATTTTAAATTTAAGTTTGTGTTGTGCAGTGCAAAGAAAACACAGACTTTAATCAAAATGAGCTTGATGCATAGCAATGCATAATTCATGATTATTATTTCCTTATTTTCAGCGCCACCAGCTGTTGGACTGCAAAAAGCTGCCCCTGGGCTGTACCCAGTGTGGTCAGTGTGGGATACAAAGGGGTGGAATACAGCGCCATCTTGACCTTGACTGTCCCAAGGCCATGGTCCCCTGCCCCTACCTCAAGTATGGATGTACACACAAGGTGAGTCTGCATGGAGTCTGGAGTTTATGACTTAATACTGTTCAACTATACATCGAATGGTGTCTATTTCTGCCAAAATTGTATTTATGTTTAGAAGAGAATTTATTCAAATGTAAAATTGCAAACTTGGAAATTGTCATGTTGGATTAGATTGTGCGTACTGATCAAAGATAACAGTATATGTACATTAATTAAAAAGGTTTTTCTGAAAAGTGTCTCATATATTTTAAATTATGTCTGTATGAGGTGGAATGACTGTTTTCAGAGAATCTGTTATAATGTTTAACATATTATTTGATATTATAATCATAATATTACTGAATCATATTTTATGACTTGCTTTTAAAGAAGTACATTAAACAAAGCATACGGCATTTAAATCATGTTCATTCGTTTTAAAATTTTCTAACACAAATAACACTTTTTACATGAAAACAAGCAACATTTATTTGATATAAGCTAATAATGCTTATTTTCCATCCTGAAACTTTTAGTATTGGTTTAGGGTGTGCTATGATATATATTCAATATATGAATAACAAAGCAAGGTCAGTGTCTTTCAGCTTTCTGTATCCAGATTTGTAACTAATGTTTTATTGCAGGGTAAGAGGGATGAAATATCAAACCATGAAAAAATGGCTTCTGAGAAGCACCTGGCCATGTTGAAGCTGCAGACAGAGCAACAAAACTACCGGATGAAGGTTATGGAGACAGAGATCTCACAGCTAGCTAGGTACTCAATATATATTTATTTGAGTCTTATGGCTTTGTTAGAACTACGTATGCTAGTGTGTTTACTTTGGTTTTAATCATTAAAGTTTAATAATTTTAATAACACATTAATTATAGATAATAAACAAATATCTGTTGCATGTAATCTTTTCTGATTTGTATCAATTTTTACTTCACTTGAGCACATTTTAAGTAATAACTTTGCAAATTTTTATGACAAACTTTGCAAATTTTTATGACAGCAAGTTATGTTACAAAGTGTGAAAATACAAAATTGAACTTGTGACATAAATGGTATTTAATTATGTAATTGCAGCTTGTTGGAGAGCCAAAAGCTGATAATGGAAGAGAAAATAATCACATTGACGGAACATCAACGTCATTCGTTCAACGGTCGACTGCAGTGGAAGATCAGCCTCCTTCCGGGCCAAACCAAGTACACGAGCCCATCATTTTACACAGGGTTGCCAGGCTATAAGCTGCACATGTGCCTCGAGCTGAAGGGTCACATGGAACGAGACGTCAGTTACGCTTCAATGTTTGTCATCCTTGAAAAGGGGGAATATGATGACGAGATATTCTTTCCATTCAATGCCCGAGTGAAAGCAATGGTCCTTAGTGTAGACCCTGACTTGAATCAGAATGTGGCGCCTGTTCTAATTCACTGTAGGAACATCCCAAGATGCAATGCGGAGGGAGTTGTATTCAATAGTCTCAGAGGGCGATTGAGGTTCATGCAGACTGATCACCTCTTGAGCAGCCAGTTTTGTGTAAACAACACCATCTTCCTGGGGATCAAGGTAGCTGACATATAGACATGAATGATACAATTAGAGCTGTAACACTCTTGTCAAAATTTAACCTAGAAACTCCAGTAATATTTCTACTTAGAAATGAGTGTGGAGAAAATTGTTTTATTAGTATTGATGTATACTGTTAGATAAATTCGTAAACAAAAGTTATCATGTTATTCCTTTAAAAGAAATGTACATGTTTGTGCAGCATTATTTTCTGTGTTTGCTACTATTGGATGCATGTTCTTTTTTATGTAAACAATTGATATGCATTTCCTTATATATATTTATCACATTAATTTGTGTTCAAAGTTATTTAAAAGCATGTACTTCAATTATTTGCAGCTGTGTATTTTACTGACTATAAAAGTATGCATATTATTAAAAGTAATATATCGACTATTGCATACTATTTGAACATGTTAGATGTATATACATTTACTGCCCTCATTTATTACTTAAGATGGCAGCTTTGATAATGAACTAATTCAATGCAATATTTGTCTTTCAAGACATTATTTTGTCTTTCGCCATTAAATATGCAATTTTCAAGGGTATGATTTCTCCTCCCTTCAGCTGATTTATTCTTTGATGTTAAAATAATTTCACAAATTGTTGTAAACTTTGCTGGAAATGTATACAAGTGAAGAGTTTAGTTTAACACTGTAAGGTGGGGTAGGCCATTTTCCTCCCCTGCTCTTAAATCATGCCCCTTTTGTAATTATAAACATGTATTTCTAATAAATTGCTTGGTTCGCTATGCATGTTATGTATTCTAAAAATATTTTCTTTTGAACTGGAGTTTAAATGCATGATCGTTTCTATTGAAAAGTTACTAAATAAAAGAAAAACAAGCAGTTTTATGAAGTTTATTCAGTTCAATTTTTTTTAGCAAAGAGAAACAACATTCTAACACTTAACAATCTGGTTTACTATTACTTGTTATTCTGTAAAGCAAATATATACGTATGGAAAGCATATTTCTTTGTAAAGTTAATTTTTTTTAGAGCTACATGCATATTCAGTCTTTTTTGGCCGAAAATATTTTTTCCCTGTTATAATTAAATCTTGATTCTTGAGCTTGCCATGGGATCTCACAGTAAAACATTTCATTCAAATTATTTCAAAATCTATCAATGTATGGAGTAAGTTAACGTGGACAAGTTCTGGGAAAGACAGATGGAAAGATTGTGCACAGACGGACAGACAGATGCACACACAGACAGACGAAGTGGCGACTATATGATCCCCCCAAAATAAATTTTGGGGGAGCATAATAGTTTATCAAGTGATGAGTACAAAGCCTTAAATATGGCTGAGACAAGAAACTTTGCAAAGGGGGACAGACAGAGGTGACAACAGAAAGTAAAAACTGCTTTATTTAGCTGGCTTCAAATGGGTGCTACAAAATCAAGAAAATGTTCAACCCTGACACTGTAGCACTTGCAGAAAAGGATTTTGTAAAAGTTTGACAAAAATTGCATTAAAAAAAAATATAAAAAAATGCTGACAGCTAGCTTTTATACTTTTAAAAAATGGCAAAAATAACGCAAGATACCTTGACTATTTGCGCCGTAGCACTAGCAGGTAATTATTTTGTAAAAGTTTTGTCAAAATTGTATGCAAAATGTCTGCAAAGGTGGCACAGGAGCTTTTATTTGTAATTAAAAAATGGGCAACGTCTAAATAGAAAACCTTGACAATATGGGCTGTAGCACATGTATATAATCATTCTATTAAAGTTTGTAGGAAAAAACACGCAAAATGTAAGATTTTTGTATACAAAAGAGTGTGACAAATCAAAGCACACAAATACGCGCAGGCATTCTGATGCCTATTGTTGTGATATTCCAACTCCTTTGAGCAAGAGGCAATAGCCACAGTACCACAGTTACCACTCATTAAAGCATGAGTTCTATTTAATTTCAACTGTTACAATTTCCATTGTCACTCCCCTTTTCATTGCAGCAGAATTTCACATCAAATGTTCCCATTCCAGAAATATTATTTTCTATTTCACAACAACATTTATCATCACATGTATTTTTTTAAATACACCAATTGAAATGCCATATATCTATTTCATGTCGACAACTCAAATTTTACAAGCATCATTTCCCATCAATAATTACTATTGAATATACCGGTATTCAGTCAAATTTATAACCCATGCAATCCACGTCTGCAATATCATATTTCTCCGTTCACATCCAATATTTTTCATGTCACATCCATGGTTCTCAGCCTATACATCCAATCTTTCCCATGTATCTCCTATACATCCTATCTTTCCCATGTCACATCCATGGTTCCCAGCCCATCCATGTGCGGCCCAGGATGTTGGGGTCTGTAGCCTGGTCCAGAAGCACAGCCACCTGTTGTTCAACGGTGAGGCCATTTTCAGGCAGACGACACCGTTCATTATCCTTGTGACCCAGGACAACGTTCTCAAAGTCCTTGTAGGCTGGCTTCTTGACATGACCCAACTTGAGTTCATCTCTAATATTAGGAAATAATGATATTACATGCTTTCAGTTTGTGATGAATGTGTTTTGGGGGCATTTGTTTGTAAAGTATAGGAATTTGTGTATTGGGAAAACAAAAATATATTTTGTTTTGTTTTGAGCCAAAGGTGTTATTTTGTCAATCTGAATAGAAATTACATCAGACAAAATATTTATTCTTATGTAATTAATACATACATTTAACAAAGATTGTTACATACATGTACCAGAAATTTAAATGAAAAACACATGTTAACGGATAAAAGACAGAATTTAATTGTAGCCACATAATACTTTAAAGTAATAATTTAGTGTAATTTACATGTCAGAGTTCCTAAATATATATACACGTATAGGAATTGCAATATATTTCATCAATTTTTTTATATTTTAGAACCATCATATTATTGATAATAATAAACAAAATTACCTGGTAATATACGCAGAGTTTGCTCCCCTGAGTTTCCTCTTCACATAATGAATCTTCTCTTTTGGATACCACTCCATGATATCTTCCTGCTCATACAGCCCAGCATCTGCAGAGTTAAACAGATGTGAGTAAAGTGTCGTCCCAGATTAGCCTGTGCAGTCCGCACAGGACTAAGGCTAATCAGGGATGACACTATTAACTTTATTGAAGCACATGCATTTAACCCCCGTTTTTCAGAGTGCGTTTCAAATGTATCAAGCTATCTTGTCTATCAAAATAATGGAAAACATGCTGTGGTTTGGTGTAGCATACACACTAATTTGGCTTATTTAAAATGTCTACATATACTTGTTTCATTGACTAATTAATGTCATGTCATGAAGTACAATTCAATAGTACAAGTACAATTCAAGTTGAATATAAAGTAGTATCGAACTTTTAAGTTTTTGACATAATGGTATTATAATGATAGGGTATATCAAACTGTGTCTTTCTTTTTTTATATAATGATTGGAAAAAAATGTTATTATTATTACTCATATGAGAAAATAATTGTATCCTTCTTCAGTGTGGATTTTGATTGTACACATTGCATAATATTATACACTCATCAAGACAGAATCACTTTAATTTTACAATTCACACTTGATGACAGTTTCAGACACATATATATTATAATACTATGTTATATAATATATATATATATATATATATATATATATATATATATATATATATATATATATATATATATATATACATATATATATATATATATATATAGCAAATATAGTATATGTGGACATTCCAGTGCCCCATAGTCAAACTGAATAGCAAAGCCATAGTGCGTACCTTCCTGTGTGAGACCCTGAAGCTGCTTCTCTGCATTTTGCTGTAAGAATACAGGACATTAACCATTAGTATATAAATTATGATAATACAACACAGGAGATACAGTTATTGGCTTTATTGTTATTTCATTATGTCTGTATTTCAAAGTTTATTAGATTCCGCTGTGCTGAAATTATTCCTAATTTAGGTCTTAATAAAAATATTGTTTGTTCCCGGTCCTGCAACTAACCAAGCAAAAAAAATGCAACCTTAAACGTTTAAAGACCAAGCAAAATAATTATTTAATTTTATTTGTCAGTGCCATTTAGAATAAAAACTCTGTAGTTCAATTAAATATTGGAGCTATACATTTTTACCATAACAAAATGTATCTCGGCATGTCTCAACAAAGTATTTGTACACTGCACATAGTGTTTGATGGACATATGATAAATGACCCGCTACATGCGAAAAATTGGTCTTAAGCCATATTGACCAGAGTAGCTCAAGTTGAGCTTACTCATTCGCAGTCTGTTCAGAAACTACGCTGTCCGCTAGTGAGACCATGATATCTTGTGTAACTTCATAGCCGACAGGGTAGCACCTGACAAGACTATGCGATTGCCTGGGCTGGTCTTGAGTTTTGCTGTCTGCAAATGGCATAAGACCTATTTTCCTATGAAGCTGATCAAATAATAACATCCCACAGAGGATTCAATCGATTGGCAAAATACTGAACTGGACTCACTTTCCAGTCAAGTGATGGTTCCTTAACAAAGATGTCCATGGTGTTGAGAAGCAGGTCCGAGTCTGACCGCAGGGCTCGAAGCACATGGATCATAGTGCTCTCCACCAGGCCCTGAACCTGCAGGGGCATCATCAAGTTGCGCAGCTGTCGGGTCATGCGGAAGGGCATCAGCTCGGGGATCTGCAGAAACTGAAATATTAAATTAAAATTGTGTTTGTCTGTTTGTTTCAATTTTTTGGCATTTTTAGGGTATTTCAATTATATAACAGCAAGGAAGATAAAAATAAAACAAGACTATTGTCAAGCAATATAAGTCCCCTACCGGCTTCACCATTGTCAGAAATTCCAGATTTTTTTATATATGTTTGTTGCCATAGCAACCAATTTTTTTTATTTTGGAACAAAATGAAATGACGTGCATAATGTCCATATTGCCATCTATCCATGTTTCAAGTTTCATGAAAAAAAAAGAACTTTAAAAGAAATCGCAGGATCCAGAAAACCACCATTTTCAGCAGTATGTCTAGTCTATTTGTTGCCATAGCAACCAGAATGTTTTACGTTGGAACGAAATGAAATGACCTGCATAATGTCCATATTGCAATCTATCCATGTTTCAAGTTTCATGAAAAAATATTAAGAACTTTAAAAGTAATCGCAGGATCCAGAAAAACCACCATTTTCAGCAGTATTTCTAGTCTATTTGTAGCCATAGCAACCAGAATTTTTGACGTAGGAACAAAATGAAATGATGTGCATAATGTCCATATTGACATCTATCCATGTTCCAAGTTTCATGAAAAAATATTAAGAACTTTAAAAGTTATTGCAGGATCCAGAAAAGTGTGACGGACGGACAGACAAAAAAAACGGTAGGGGACTAATAAAATATTAAATATGTACAAACAGATATTTTCCTGAGTAAAACAGTATTGTGTTTCAAAGATATAAATGAAGTTCCTTGGAGAAAATGTTCTTTCAGCAAATAATAATATTACTGAAATAGACATTATATACTACAGCAATAACCCACTTTAATCTAATCATTATTTTAATTCATGAACGTTAAAAACTACAACTATAACTTAGAAATAGAATTTCCAAACCATTACTCAATTTTAATGTAAACTTGTTTCTTTTATACCTAATGATAACAAAGCATTTGTCAAGCAATATGGTCCACTACCGGCTCCAAAATTTGTAAGAAATTCCACCATTTTCAGATTTGTTTTTCTGTGTTTTTTTGGTTGCCATAGCTACCACAATTTTTGACGTAGGAACAAAATGAAATGAAGTGAATAATGTCCATATTGCCATCTATCCATGTTGCAAGTTTCATGAAAAAATATTAAGAACTTTTAAAGTTATCGCAGGATCCAGAAAACCGCCATTTTTAGCAGTATTTTCTAGTCTTTTAGTTGCCATAGCAACCAGAATTTTTGACCTAGGAACAAAATGAAATGATGTGCATAATGTCCATATTGCCATCTATCCATATTTCAAGTTTCATGAAAAAATATTAAGAACTTTTAAAGTTATCGCAGGATCCAGAAAAGTGTGACAGACAGACGGACAGACACACAGAGCGCAAACCATAAGTCCCCTCCAGTGAAACCGGTAGGGGACAAAAATGACATTTCTTAACAGCAGTGAAAATAAACAAATTGTTATTTTCACCAGTGAAAATAACACATTCTCGTATATACTTTTTCTATTTTCAGGACACCGTAATATTAGATTATCATATCAAGATTTTTATGATCACAAGTGAATTAAAATCAGTATTCCGCCAAATCCAACACATTTTCTTTTTATTTTATGCTTTTTTACACCGTTTATTACATTGTAAGAGTTTAACTAGAGAATTTCGCTGGAATAGTGATGTCATTTCGTCACAAAATTATGTCATTTTGGGTATTGAAATGTATTGAGGTAAGACATGGGAGAAAAGGTAACTTTTCAGCGAAAGGGAAACAGCTGTTAATTATTTTCTTCAAAAAGGGGCATAAAAGAAACAGAAAATTTGTTCATTTCAGTGTAAGATTGTTTGTTTTTTTCACTCGTGATCATAATAAGAAAAATAATATTTTCTATGATCACTCGTGAAATATAAAATGATCTTACACTGACATGAACAAATACCCTCTATGTCTTACTAAGCAATTAAATATTTAAATATTTGAGGGATAAACTGCTTTAGAAGCTCTACATTTCAGATAAAACACATTCAGACCCAACTCTTAACATGTAAGAAGCTATCCAAACTTTCCCATGCTAACCTGTGTTGCAGAGCCAAAAGCATGGCCAAAGTCAATGCCGATCATTTCGCCAGTGTTCAGGTTTACCATAAAGTTGGAGAGATGCCTGTCCCCTATGCCCAGAATGTACTGACATATACTCAGCATTGCATGCGTCTTCATACAGTGGCTGCGTAGGACATGGAATGCCTCAGGACTTGTACTCAACTTGTGAAACGAACGCCTGCACAAGCAGTGAGTTTTTAATACATATTGTATATAATGAGTACTGGTTGAATAGCCTCATGTCATTATTATAATTAACAGAAATATCTTATTTTTAATTTTTAAAGTTATATTAGTGAAAGAAGTATTATTTAAATGGTACATTTTGTTTGTAAATTTGCATAAACATAGTTTAAGTTCTTAAGATTGAAAACTCTTTTACTAAACACTATCTAAGCAAAAACCGGGAAAATGAACCTGTGCCTTTCAAGTGATAGTACCTAAGTAAGTCCCATGGCACTTTGCTTTCTAGCAGGGTGAAGTTTCTCACAGTCTCAGTGTAGCTGTACTTTTGGAAGATGTTGTTATACATTTCGTGCAACGGATCACCATTCTTGGACACTTTTTTGATCCAATCACCATAGACAGTGGTAGGACCTTGCCTTCAAAACATAGAAATCCCAGTTGAATCAAACAGGCAAATGTTTGGAGTTCCAGTATTTAAAGTTAATAAGACTGATTGTGCTCATAAAGTTCAGAGATAAGTGTAGTATAAACAAATAGTTAGGTATCAATTTAAATGCAAGACAATAATCTCAATTTCATGTTGCCATTTTTATTTTTGAATGTGCACAGGTTTAACGGACTTGTCTTAATGCTAATGTGATTTAAGGATTTACAGCACCTCTGCGGCGCCTAGATTAAAACAATACCTGTTATATGCTTAAAAAAAGGCCCATCATACTGAAGATGATCTTAATCATTATTTCATTCCTTCATATCAGTTACTTACGCAGAGTCCAAAAATTTATGTTCTTGATCAGTCAAAGAACTTCTTATGAAGTCTTTCAGTGGAATGGTGTTGTCCATCCACTCTATGAGACCAACCCTTAAAAAATTTATAAGTTCGAATTATCATATGCATATATAAGAAGAGACCCATAAAAAACATATTTTTTCCTTACCACTTTGTGAATGATACTAATGCAAATGAAGTAATAGAGTAAATACCATTTATGATAGTATAAACGTTCTATAGCAAGCTGAATTTATTTTATACAAAGAGCTTTATTTTGGATTATTCAAAATTGAGGACCTTCTGAATGAGCCTCGTTCTAAAAGAAGGTAAAAATAATGTCAGGCTGCTATTAATAAAAAACATTATACATGTAAGTATAAAATCTTTCTGTAAATTATTAATTTTTCACAAAACATGTCATTTTAATTAAACCTTATACAGAAGGATGGGCTGACAGAGTTAAAGTAAGCATTCAAGCCAGTGGCTACATGCCTACTGGCACCTGCAGATGCTTATGGGGGCATAGACAAATAGTTAATTCTGGTATCTCAATCTCTCTGAAACTATTCTACCTTGTGGTCATAGGGATAACTTGGTACGTTTTCAGCTGCAGTTTGCGTGCACTGCAGACTGGGTTCTTAAGGAAGACCTGGTTCATGATGTAGAACAGCTGTTCTATGCGCTGATCCTGCCTCAGGTCCTCTCCCCCTTTCACCAGGAAGTGGTAGTCACGCTCATCATTCCCTCGGATAGTGATCCTCTTTGGCTTCCTTAATGATGTCATTACTTTTACCTGAATTGTAAAATGTCATCATTTTAAAGTATGCATCTCTTGATTAAAAGTATCCTTGCACAATCTCAAACTGTGTTTGATTTTTTGTTTCTTTAATATAAACTGATGTCATGCTACTGGTTTTCAAACAGAGATAAGAAATAAAAATAAGTTTTATTTTTATACTTTTTCAAATAATGTTGTTCATTTTAATTTATATCCAAACTTAATGTATCAAATTTAAAGACATCCTTCATGTCTTTATATCCCATAGAATAATGGTTCAACTTCACACTTGCTGACACTTAAACTATAATTGTAAGTATTAGTTACTGTAATACCGTTTGATCAAAGCCTGCAATCTTGACATGGTATTCCGGCAATGGCTTTCTAACTCCAGTGTATTGACCTACAACATAACAAAGAGTGAAATTTAACTGGCAATCACTGTTGTTTGATATTTAAAGCAACTGAAGCCTTTATAATGCCATATTGATATACATTCATGTATGTCTATCACACAAACATAATCTTCTTTTGACAAGCAAATGCTTTGGTAAGATAACAGTTTACACCAGTAATTTGAAATATCCCGAAAAACAAAGAATCCTGCCTGGAATTTCAAGGTTGCGACCCTGAAGATTTGAATTAAAGTCAGACATCCACTTGGAATACTCTGCCAGTTTTGACGGTGGATGAAGCATTCCCTTCTTGCCCTTCACTTCTGCAGCTATCAAGTCCATGACTTCTTGCTTTCTTTTAATGAAATCCTACATAAGAGCAACAAAGCAGCTGAGATTTATGGCATTTAAAGGGCAACAAATAACATCTTGCCACTTTAATATAATAACTAACCCATATTTCTGGCCAATTCTATGCTTGCCGGTATATACATATGTCACAGTGTTTGAGCTCTATGTACTCATGTATACCAAAGCTTGACAAATAATTGTAAAGCAAGATACAATTAACTACACTTACTAGTACTTTTAAAAAGACCCCACACCCCTTTTCACAGATTTTAGCATGTTTTGCAGTTTTTCATTAAATGTTTTAAATTGCTAAATGTTAACATTGGAACTAAATAGCTTCAGTAAAAAACAAGAATAAAATCAAAGAAAGAAAAAAATTAATCTTCAACTGGGCTCAAACCACTGATTCTTGAAGTAAGTCTCCCAAATAAACCACTCGGCCATCCTTGCACATACAGTTGAGCACTGTATTTAATACTTAATATAAGCAATCCTCGTAGTGTCAAAAAATATAACGATAACAACAGAACCCTCCAAATTATTTAAGCATTTTGCGTTTGTAAAGCTTTATTATTTTCAGCTTTTTAAATCATCAAAAGATGCATATCGTTGATATTTAAGAGCATGGTAAATGTTCAGTAGATGTTTTACTATTTCCTCGAAAATATCATAAATACAACTAAACTTTGCGAATCTAAAAGATTGTTTTTTCAATTTTGTCAATTTGCTACAACTTGAAAAGGTCCTTTAAATTGATGTTGTTTTTTTTTTAACTTTTCCTTGAGCCACACTTTGCAACATGTTCATAAATGGTTGGAACACAAATCAACATATATCATCAAGCATTTTCTAAAGAAAGACCTTGGTCTTTGCAGGAGGTTATACACCATGGAAACACATTTTTACAACTCTTAATAAGCATGTAACATGGCAAAATACATGTAGTAATATGTGAAACATTTATTTGTATGAAAGTGGTTCTTTATTAATGTGATTTACCTTTAGAGATAATGATTTCAGGTCCTTGCCACCTTTCCCAAACCTTTTATCAAATTCTGCTTTGAATTTCTGAAAGTACAAACAGAGAGGTTTCATGTTACCTTTCATACTTAGAGCTATAATTGTCATTCATTTTGAATCATGACTGTATTACAATATCAAAAAGAACATCAAATTGTGTGTGTTTATTTGTTAAGTTTAATTTTTTGTATTTTTCAATGGTATTTCTGTCCTATATGGGTGGTTTATCAGAGCTAAAAGGAAATACTTGTCAGTAACTGACAACTACACTTATTCAAAGAGAGGTAGTGAAGAATGGCTGCAAGATCAATCATCACACAAGTGATAAATCTGGAAAAATAATCTAACCCACAATCATGGTATTTGAAGTATAGTGCTATACAAACAAAGCTAACAAGCCCTATGCCGGTGGTAAGAACATAAATCATTAAAATGAATTGAAAATAGTAGACAAACAAATAATGGCAGTATTATCAATTTTTCAAATTCAGGGCCAAACGAGGCAATTATACTTAATTTGTACAGTTATAAATCTTACATCAGCAAATTTCTTTGCATAGCTGCCAATGTCAAGGCCAGGCTGAGTGGCTGCCAGACTACTCTCATCTGCCTCCATCTTGGTGGGGGTCAGCTCAACCTTTGAAGACTTACCAGCTTTATTCTGTAATTACATTATATGCAAATGATACTATGTTTTTAAATAATATGGTCTGAGTTCCTGTTTTGGTGACCCACCAGTTTTGGTGGCCTTTTAATTGTTGAGCTTACTCTTTTATTATTTGCTCTTGTAATAAATTCTTTGTGCAAACAATAACATACATTATTACAGTTCATTCACATGCTTAACAATAAAAAATACTTGATTACTGCTACTTATATAACTGCAGGGTATTCATATCTAAATATTATTTTGCTATTGCAGGGATTTAGCATATTATAAATGCTAACAGATAATAATATGAAACAATGGTTTTTAGCACAATGTATTTTAAAATGGGGCCTATGTTCCTTAAAGATTAAACTTAAGAAATACCATTACTATCAAATATACAGGATAAAATGTGATAAAAATAACAACGAAAAAGTCCTAAGTACATATTTAACAAGAGCACCGCCTTGCGGGTGCAGACCGCTCATCTATTTTCTTTTTAAAGGTGAAGGGACTCTCATTTTCAATCACAAAGGAGGGAGGAGTGGAGTGAAGAGGGGTGTATAGTGTGGGGTTGTGGACATTTATTACATTATCTTCCAAAAAAGCGAAAAAAAAAAAAAAAAAAAAAAAAAAAAAAAAAATCGGGGGGGGGGGGGGGGGGGTGGGGGGTATAGTGTGAGGGTGTGGTGATAATTTGTGAGATGATCTTAAAAAAAAAAAAAAAATCAAAAAAATCAAAAAAAAAAATTTGGGGGGTGGGGTGGGGTGGGGGGGGTGGGGTGGGGGTATAGTGTGAGGGTGTGGTGGTCATTTGTGAGATGATCTTAAAAAAAAAAAAAAAAAAAAAAAATTAAAAAAAATTGGGGGGGGGAGAGGGGGGGAGGGGGGGGGAGGGCACGGGGGATGGTTTGGGTGAAGTCTATAGTGGTATGTCAGGTAAGAGTAGTTTCATCAAAGTATCAATCAAATCTAATCATAAATAAAGAAGTTATGGCAATTTTAGCAAAATTTAATAATTTGACCTTGAGAGTCAAGGTCATTCAAAGGTCAAAGTAAAATTCAAGTTGCCAGGTACAGTAACCTCATGATAGCATGTAAGTATTTGAAGTTTGAAAGCAATAGCCTTGATACTTCGAGTGGATCGAAACACAAAATTTAACCATATATTAAAAGTTACTAAGTCAAAAAAGGGCCATAATTCCGTAACAATGACAACCAGAGTTATGCAACTTGTCCTTTTACTGTACCCTTATGATAGTTTGTGAGTGTTCCAAGTATGAAAGCAGTATCTATGATACTTTAGGGGTAAAGTGACCAAAACATAAATCTTAACCAAATTTTCAATTTTCTAAGTATAAAGGGCCCATAATTCCGTCCAAATGCCAGTCAGAGTTACATAACTTTGCCTGCACCGTCCCCTTATGATAGTTCATAAATCTTGCAAGTATGAAAGCAATAGCTTTGATACTGTAGGAATAAAGTGGACCTAAACACAAAACTTAATCATATTTTCGATTTTCTAAGTATAAAAAGGGCACATAATTCTGTCAAAATGCCAGTCAGAGTTACATTACTTTGCCTGCACAGTCCCCTTATGATAGTTAGTAAGTGTTGCAAGTATGAAAGCAATAGCTTTGATGCTTAAGGAATAAAATGGACCTAAACACAAAACTTAACCAAAATTGTCAATTTTCTAAGTATAAAAAGGGCACATAATTCTGTCAAAATGCATGCCAGAGTTATCTAACTTTGCCTGCCCAGTCCCCTCATGATAGTAAGTAAGTGTACCAAGTTTGAATGCAATAGCATTGATACTTACTGAGAAAAGTGGAACTAAACGCAAAACTTAACCAAAATTTTCCATTTTTTAAGTATAAAAAGGGCACATAATTCTGTCAAAATGCACGCCAGAGTTATCTAACTTTGCCTGCCTAGTCCCCTCATGATAGTAAGTAAGTGTACCAAGTTTGAATGCAATAGCATTGATACTTTCTGAGAAAAGTGGACCTAAACGCAAAACTTAACCGGACGCCGACGCCAACGCCAACGCCAACGCCAACGCCGACGCCGACGCCGACGCCGACGCCAAGGTGATGACAATAGCTCATAATTTTTTTTCAAAAAATAGATGAGCTAAAAATGGATTATGGGTAATTACAGAAACTTTAAGGTCTACAAGAAAGGAGTTTTAAAAAATAAATAGATTCTCATGAAATATTTAGTGCAAGTATTTTACATATAAAAAATTTACATGGATATATTAATTATCTTCACACTTTTTTAACAGCATATTGTTTTCATCATGAGCAATTCATATTCCATAGGGGTCAATGAGAGTGGTCGCATTCAAATTGTATCACTACGCAAATTACCATTGCAAACACAACATTTACCAAAGAAATATTAAAGTTATTTGTTTGAAAAAGTAAGAACACCAATAATTATTAACAACTATGTGCACTTAATAAAATTATTACTGCCCATTTAAAACATTATTTACAAAAACTAGTACTCTCTTTGTATTGAAAACTGTATTTTTACTATATCTTTACAACAAAAATATGAACTTACAGACATGCAATGGTTTTAAGACACACTCAAATATGTACCTTTGTTGTTAATTCTGCAGCTTTTTCTGCGTCTTCACGAGTCTTATAGTCAATCATATGGTTATACAACTCCTTGTACAAGTCAACTGCTGCATCTTTCTTGTTTTTCTTCATCATCTTTGAAATCTCAACCAAAGCATCCTATATCACACAAAGTATGAAAAAACCTTGAAACATCTCACAATCTTTATTGCCCATGTAGGAAGATGATAAGATGTCTGTAGAAACTTGTGTGCGTAGGCTCAAAACAAATTTCGAAATTATTTTCTTTCATACATTTAAAAACAAGAGGGCCTGAAAGGCCCAAAGTCGCTCACCTGAGATTCTCAGGAACTGACCTGTTCAGTGCAGCCCAAGATTTCATATGAACAAAATGTTCTTACCAACTTTCATGACTGGTGAACACCCTGGCAGCCACGTTTTTCAACAGACCAGAACTATTTTCATACACATCCAAAGAAAATGTATCATTTAAACAAATATACTGACTAAGTTTCATGAAGATTCATTAGTCCATATAAGGTTAAATGCCCCGCCCACTGGTGGCCATGTTTTTCCAGCTACTGGAACCATTTTCGAACTTGTCCAAGATATCATTGGGACAAATCTTCTGACAAAGTTTCATGATGATTGTACAATAAATATGGCTTAAGAGTGTTAACAAGGTTTTACTTTAGCAATACAAGGAAAAATGCCACGCTGCCTTGGCGGCAATGTTTTTCCACCAACCGGAACCATTTTCGAACTAATCCAAGATATCATTGGGACAAATCATCTGACCAAGTTTCATGATGATCGGACAATAAGTGTGGCCTCTAAAGTGTTAACAAGGTTTTTCTTCAGCATGATATATATCCATATTAGGAAAAATGCCCTGCCCCCTGTTGCTCATGTTTTTTAAGCAACCAAAACCATTTTCGAACTCATCCAATATATCATTGGGACAAATCATCTGACCAAGTTTCATGAAGATCGGACAATAAATGTGGCCTCTAGAGTGTTAACAAGATTTTACTTTAGCCATATAAGGAAAAATGGCCCACCCCCTGGCAGCTATGTTGTTCAAGCAAATGTAACCATTTTGAACTCATCCAAGATATTATTGAGACCAATCTTCTGACCAAATTTCATGAAGATTGGACAATAAATGTGGTCTCTAGAGTGTTAACAAGGTTTTACCATAGCCATATTAGGAAACATGCCCCGCCCCTGCGCAGCAATGTTTTTCAAGCAAACGTAACCATTTTACAACTCATCCAAGATATCATTGAGACCAACTTCTGACCGAATTTCATGAAGATTGGAAATAAATGTGGCCTCTAAAGTGTTAACAAGGTTTTACTATAGTCATATTAGGAAAATGCCCCGCCCCTGGCGGTTATGTTTTTTAACCAACTGGCATCATTCTCGAACTTGTCCAACATTTTATTGGGATGAATCTTCTAACCAAGTTTCATGAAGATTGGACAATAAATGTGGCCTCTAGAGTGTTAACAAGGTTTTACTATAGCCATTTAAAGAAAAATGCCCCGCCCCTTGGCAGCCATGTTTTTCAAGCACACCTAACCATTTTCAAACTCATTTAAGATATCATTGAGACCAATCTTTTGACCAAATTTCATGAAGATTGGACAATAAATGTGGCCTCTGGAGTGTTAACAAGGCAAATGTTGATGGCGCACAGCGGTCGACGGATGAAAGACAAAAGGCGATCACAAAAGCTCACCATGAGCACATTGTGCTCAGGTGAGCTAAAAAGTCTCATAAAGACATAAGCTTCTCAGTGCAGCTTATGTTTTGAGAATCTCAATGACTTGTTACTTATCCATGTTTGTGATAGAAATAAACTTCTAGATGTGCAACCAAATGTAGTATGATGGTAACCCAGCCAAAGAGCTAAGATCCAAGGGATATGTTATCAACTGTCATGGGCATATAATACTTTTGATTATTGATACTATATGATTAAGCTAATTTCCAATAGACGGGTATATATGATAAATTGAGCAATATTGTTTCAAACTTTTTTTATTAAAGTTACTTGCCCAGCTGGACTACCAACTTTTGCTATCTA
Organism: Dreissena polymorpha; assembly: GCF_020536995.1. Classification (NCBI taxonomy): domain Eukaryota; kingdom Metazoa; phylum Mollusca; class Bivalvia; order Myida; family Dreissenidae; genus Dreissena; species Dreissena polymorpha. Next base: position 27,956,665 of record NC_068356.1, on the reverse strand, counting down.
CTGGTCCCTACTCTCAAATTAAATGGGCAGCCACTTACTTAAACCCCTGCACTTATTTCAGGCGTTATTTCCAACTCAATACTAGTATCTAAGAGAAGTTTTCCACAAAAACATTTACAGTTCAGTATTATTGTATAATATTACACTGTCCTGTTAGCAGAAAGATATAATGTTAAAATGACAAATTGATACTATTTAAATAACAAGATACATGTACATGTACATCTTTTCCTAAATAGTAAGAACCTGGATTTCCTGGTCTGGTTGCCCAAAGCACTCGAGTGCAGAGATGAACTTGTTTGTGAGTGGCAGGGAGTCTGGTCCAAGCAATGACACAATCCTACATAGCAACAGAAAAATGGGAAAGTACTTTTGTAAACACAAATAACAGCAGAAAACAGTAACTTTGCTATTACATGTATGTTGAATTGAAGGACCTTATTTCACTTTATGATCTCTAATTGACTATATGTGAAGTAGAATTAGATAAAACAGTGATAACCAATATACCTGCTTTAAAAGGGGCATAACTTTTGAAGTTTTTAAAAGAGGATGATACAAATCACACACCTTAATATCATAAAGAACAATGTCTGCAAGTTTTAATGTAATATGTTGAAAAGTGTAGGAAAAAGTCTGCAGACTAGTTTTTGTTTGCAAGGCAGAGCAACAGACAGACAAACATCCATATAGAAAGAGTGTATCCCCTGTAGTTTGTAGTGGTTGTTATAATGAGTTTTTTTGCTCTTTTTGTACTCAGTAATTCAGTTTGACATATCTTAGAGACGAAACAACTAAAAAAAGAGAGATGTTTCTTTTCTTAGCATTTCTGATGATATCATTATTCTTCACCTGTCCACTTGGTCCTTGTTCAGTTTGTCTTGTTTTGAAGATCCAAATGTGTAGCCTTCAAGGCTTAATTTCATAGGGTACACTACAGCCTGAAACATCATCATTTTGTTTTATATCTTTCTTTACCTTTCTATAAAATATTGTTGATATTGTAAAAAATTTGATTTGTGATTTTGTTTTTACACAATTATATTTGAAACTGAAAAAATTAGGTACAACTGCTTTCTCTTCAAGTATCTATGTTTCATCCAAAATAAATCCTCTTCAAAGTAAGAAAACTATGCCAATCAGTTACCAGATGTTTGGCTGCATTGACTAAGTGTAGACTGTAGTACCACATTTTACGTTGGTGTACATTATATTATGAACTACAGTACTCAATACGGTACTATGCTTTAGTAACAGATTCTAAGTTGCAATATGAGATTATAGACTGCCCTATCAAGAGCTGCTCACCTGTGGGTATTCCTGAGTGATACGTAGGATGATCTCATACACAGATGGGGCTTCCTGCTTGTCCATGAGTGCCAACATCTGACTGATCCACAGAATAAACATCCAGCTGGGCACATCAGCACACTGAAACATAGGTTCAGGAATTCATCATGGAATGACTAATACTAATTTAGTACTGAATTTGAATATTAAGGAGTCTACTGGTATCAAGTATTTGGTTGGTAATTGTGTACACAGTCCCAGTGTCTCCAACTGTGATCCACTTGCAATTATTCCTAAAAGCTTGAAATCACAGTGTCTGGCAAATAACTATGAGCATCACATTTATAATTTGTGAAGAATTATTACTAAAAAGTATGTAGAAATGCTTAGCATTTAGTCTTAAAACTGAAAGGGTATATACACAGCATTTTTTTAACATTACTATGCTTTATATCAGTAAGCTGTTTTGGTTTGCTGGTGATTATGAACAATTTCGTTCATACACCTACCTTTGCAATAAAAGTTGCTTTGGTCTGTGGATGCAATTCTAGGATCTGTAGTAACCGTGGAAACCTCTGTCTCGCCTCAGTGGAGTCCAGTTTTATTGAACGTAGCAAGCAGACAACCAGGGTCTCCGGAAACTGTTCAATACACTTTTCACCTATCTCTAGTTCTCCTGTAAATAGAAGTAGACCCTCTGATGTCATAGAAATGAGCTGCACCCCGAGAAAACGGGTTTAAATGCATGTGCGTGAAGTGTTGTTCCACATTCAGATGAGCCTGTGCAATCTGTACAGGGACACCATTTTCTGCTTTTATGGATTTTGTGTGTGTGTGTGAAGGAAGTTTCTTCTCAACAAAATTTCAGTCCAGGCAGAGAATATTGTCCCTGATTAGCCTATGCGGACTGCACAGGCTAATCTGGGACGTCACATTAAGAACATGCGTCAATCCCTGTTCCCCAAAACCCAGCTCAAATATTGGCCTTGAGTGACAGCAGGTGTGGATGGACAAACGATTTAGTTATTAGATTGGGGAATGTTGTATTATTGGTGGCTTCATGTTTGATCGAGTATACATTATATTTCTGCTATCTTAGAAATCTCAAGCAATGAATTGTCAAAAGGTATCAATTAACGAAAACCGATTACTTTCACTGACACTCAATTCATTCTTGGTTTGCGAGAGAAAAAGTTTACTCTACATTGAGAAATTGTTACAATGACCAATCAACCCTCTTTGCAATCCGGATCTCTTTTTCCCTTTTTTTTTTTAATAAGTGAGCAAATGAAGAACATTTGTTAATATACCTGAATTTCTTCTAGAATAAAACAGTGGAAACCCAAAATAATTGCCCACACAATGATAAGTAATTGAAGGATTTTTACTTCAAATTTATATACAGCAGACTTATAGTTCTTGCCTACAAGCACTTTTCTTTAATGAAATCTATCAACCAATAGAAGAAGTTTTATATATGCTTATTATAGATCATAGCATACACTCCATAGCAGCAAAATCATAATGAACAAGACTATTGCCAAGCAATATATGTCCCCTACTGGCTCCACCATTGTAAGAATTATTATTACTTTTAAAAAAATATTTGTTGCCATAGCAACCAGACTTTTTGACATATGAACCAAATGAAGTGACGTGCATAATGTCCATATTGCCATCTATCCATGTTTCATAAAAAAATATGAAGAACTTTTTAAGTTATCGCAGGATCCAGAAAAGTGTGACAGACTGACGGACTGACAGACAGACTGACAGACACACAGAGCACAAACCATAGGTCCCCTTCAGTGAAACCGGTACGGGACAATAATTATATTTTATTTAGATCATTATAGACATCTTTCATTTGATGATTGTGATACCATCTGATTTCATTCGGAGTATGGTGTCGCAGTATTTAGCAGTTGCTAAGTAGGCTAGTTCCTGTGAGTGTTCCCCCGTGTGGTCGTCCCCAGCTGTGTTGTCCACAGCTAGGCTGGCTCTCATCTCCTTGAAACCTTGCGAGATAAGTTCTTCAGTCAGCTGGAAACAAGGATCAGGCATTCAATTTTATAGGTTTTCAGATTGTATGAATAAGCATATGAATAAATTAACCTCTTTATCAGAAAAACAATGTATTGCAGCTTAGTGAACGGGACAGTGGTCTCATGGTAGGATGCTGGTTTAGGGATTGGAAGATTCTTGGTTTAAATCCTCATCAGACCCAGAATGTTTCTGAGCAAAAAATAAAAGCCAACATGCTCTTTTCCTCCACCCAGGTGCATAAATGTTAACCTGTTAGGGAAATGAGCCAATGTTCTGTAGCTGCAGACTGTGCCCAATGTAAACAGACAACTATTATCCCACTGATCTGAGGTAAATGTGAACATCTGCGTAAGATAGGCCTAGTATCGCTTAATGGGTCATTGTCGGCCTGAAATTTGCCCACAAGTCACCGGGGGATGACTAGAAGCCGATTCTTGTCACCCTAGGGTCTTCAAGCTGACGCTAGTCACCTCTGGGTGACATGAAGCCGATTGTAGTCAACTGGGGGTGACATGAAGCCGATTCTTGTCACCCAGGGGTGACTTCAAGCCGATTCTAGTCACCCTCCAAATCAGCATAAAGTCATCCTCGGCAACAATTTTACTTTTTCAACAAAAAAATACATGATTTGGTCGTTCATATGCGAGGAAATTTGTGTAAAAATACTAAAAAACGGAAGTAGAGCTAGTCTAAAAAAAACTAAATTAATTAATTGCGGGAGTCAGATGTGGATGCGGTGCTGTTTGATAAAAACAAGAGCTGTCACCATAGGATGGCTTATGCCCCCTATAAACGCTTGATAGAAGTTATGAGCTTTTTTCGAAACCTAAACGCAGATTTCGAAACCTAAATGTGGACCCTAAGTTCAAGGTCACAGGGGTCAAAATTTGTGTGCGTATGGAAAGGCCTTGTCCCAATACACATGCATACCAAATATGAAGGTTATATCTCAAGGGACATAGAAGTTATGAGCATTTTTCGAAACCTAAACGCAGATTTCAAAACCTAAACGCGGACCCTAAGTTCAAGGTCAAGGTCACAAGGGTAAACATTTTTGTGCGTATGGAAAGGCCTTGTCCATATACACATGCATACCAAATATGAAGGTTATATCTCAAGGGACATAGAAGTTATGAGCATTTTTCGAAACCTAACCGCAAAGTATGACGGAAAGACGGACAGACAGACAGACGGACAGACAGACAGACAGACGGACAGTCTGATCACTATATGCCCCCTTTTCTTCGAAAGGGGGCATAAAAATACACTGGTGACTAGAGGCTGATTCTTGTCACCCGGGTGTGACTAGAAGCCGATTCATGTCACCCTTGGGTGACATGAAGCCGATTCTAGTTATCCGGGGGTGACTAGCTTCGGCTTGAAGTCAACCCCGGGTGACAAGAATCGGCTTCTAGTCACCCGTGTATTTTTTTATCAAACGTGGTGACTTGTAGGCCATTTCAGGTCGACAATGACCAAATGAGCCTTAGTATCAATATCAGAATATAAACCCATGACATAACATGAACCTTCACCTTAGCAATATCTAAGAGATACAAGTAGGAGCAAACATACAAGCAACGCTCTAGAACAACTGGACTTAATGAGTGTCCTTTATAGAAAAAATTCCATAAAAGCATGCCAACTTCACAGGGTTATCTGGGATGACACTTAATGCCCATGCAGTTAGTCTAATTTTACCACAATGAAGCTCATATATTAAACACAGACACCAAACAATGCAAAAAGTTGTAAAAAAGATTGAAACCTTATCATCATAGCATATGGTAAAGCACCTGTATTTTACTCATAGACTTTAGGCCAGTGTAATGGAGAAGTTTCTGTATGGCCTTTGACCCCTCCGCCAGACCCCTCAGGTCCATGTCCTGTATGCCCAGGGCCACTAGTTGTCTTCCTCGGCCCTTCAGAGTGTGGTGCTGCCGAACCAGGGATGGTCGAGACAGCAGGCAATCATTGCCCTCCAGCTTTCCTGCAATTATGTAACATGAAATGACACTTACTACACGTAGCACGGATATACCAATAACATGTCAAAGCAGTGAACAATACAACATCTTTCAACAACATAAAATTATAGGTACTGTTCCTTTGAAAGTTTGCTCGCAACCTGCAAGAATGCCAACCAATAACAAAGCTTTCTCAAAACAGATTTAAACTATTCTTTGTCTTTGATAGCATACTGTACATAACCTTCCATAATGACCCCAAAGACATATTTGACTTTCAATTAAATCTTAAAATTTTACAGTGGAAACCCTCCAAACTGGATTCTCTCTATACCAGAATCCTCTCTAAACCGGACAAATTCTCCGGTCCCATTTTTTTTCCCTATAAAAATATGCGTAAAATATCTCCTCAAGACCGGAATCCCCTCAATTCCGAATATCGGTCATTCTTTGGATCAAAATTGGGTAATTCCATATGTAATTGTACCTCTCTAAACCGCTCTGGGCCAGTTTATTGCACCTCAGACCTAGTGTCAAAAAGTTGTGAATAGCGGATTAAAGACGCGTGAAATTAATACAGGTGGAGGAAAAATGTGCAAACTGTAAAAATCGCAAAACAATTTAAAGATACTTGTTCTGTAATGTACATATCGCTCAATAGATGTGATAATACTGATTATAATTACTGATAACAAACATAGAGTTCTTTAGTGTTTTTTGTTTTGATATAGGAAGCCGTGCTAAATTTTAATAATCTTTATGCTATTTAATTTTGTGTTGTTTTTTACAATTGCTCATTTAGTGTCATATAAAATGGTTATTTGCAGAGTTCTTGAAGCAGTTGCATTAAAATATTCATTTAGATTTTCAAATTGGTAATAAAGATAACTAAGACTAAAAATATCCGAACCTCCATCTAAGCGATGGCGCGTGGAATTGTCTCTAGAATACAAAATCAAACTGATTAAAGAGTCAGAGTTGTTGCCAAAACCTACACTCGTGATGCTGTCAGAAAAATATTGGGAAGGAAAGTCGACAATCGGGGATATTGTGCGAAAAAAGTCTGCGTATATATTTTTCAGTGTGAAAAGGAACTAAATTCACCTTACACATGCATGAATGTATAAAATTGTTTGTTTTTCAGGGTGCACTGTTTGATCTATGTTGTGACTGATATTGCTTTCGAATCAACAGATTAAGAGACATGTTCTTCCTGTGTGATGCAATATGAATGAATGTTATATATAAATAAACTATGAAAATTTGCTGAAAGTGTTTTTTCCACTTTTGGCTATGTAATTGACCTTCTGAAAGTAAAAAAAGTCAATGTCCCCTCTAAACTGGAATCCTCTCTAAACCGGAATTTTCTCTCGGTCCTGGGGGATTCCGGTTTAGAGGGGTTCCACTGTAGTTACGGAATATACTAGTAGAAGCTTAAACCTTCACAAATTCTAAGTAAATAACTAAGTTTGCCTTACATACTGGTAACAGATATTAGCATTTGCCAGTGAATTATATTATTACCATAAAGTTTCAATTTAATTACTGAAAAAGAGACAGAGATACATACTTGTTGGATGCACACTTTCAAATATTAAACCTGAATTATCTGCTAACAAAAAGAACCATGAACACCACAGTTAAGCGCTAGACAATAACCTACAATAAAAGTTTGCTAACACATATACAAAGACTTTGTTGAATATCTGTTGAGGATATAGAGACATGGATTTGTTGAATGCAAACTTTAACCATGGATTATTAACCCTTTCCCACTTAGAAGCAAAGTGAAAATGGCTATGTGCAAACAGCATAAAACCAGAACAGCCTGCGAGTAACTCGCAGTTTGTTCAGGTTTAATTCTGTTTGCTGCTCATAAGTATCTAAGGTTAAGAGATGAATCCTTAAAAACTTGAATCTAGTAAGAAAGGTCTTAAACTAAATATAACTTTCTAAGGGACTACAAATGCCTGAAAATATATATTTTAGTGGTAAAGGGTAAATGAAAAGATAATCTAAAAGTGCATACTTCTCATATTAGAATCTCCTGAACAACTGGCAGTCTAGAGTGCTATTTAACATTAATTTTAAGATTCCAATGTATGCAATTTAAAGCAAATACAGAGTTCATGATAAAACTTAATTGTAGAGGATTTTTGAGACACCATCAGGTCTGATTCCGTTACAATATATATGCAGACCTGGATTAAAAGAATTGTATTTAAGGTAGCGCATCCCTAATGATTTCCCGCGATTTATTTTACAATCATTGCTGATCTTCAATGATCGGTTATTTCCGAGAGATGCATTTTATTTTTTTCAAACTTCGAATTTTGATATATGTTTACGTAATTCCTTTAGAATACATTATTTTCACAATAAATATTGACTTTTATCCAAATATCATCTGAAAAAAGATTTCGCGATTTCTTCAAAGATCGAAGAGCCTTTTTACCTGTTTACTTATGGATATCTAATTTAAACTTGCACTAATGTGAAGCTGTCGTGGTCGAGTGGTTAAGGCCATGGACTAGAAATCTTTTGGGATCTTCCCGCGCAGGTTCGAATCCTGCCGACATCGCATACTTTTTGCGACACGTTTTATTTCTTTTCTAACGTAATTTGATTTAATATAGCATATAAGCCATGTTTATTGTTAAATATGTTGAAATTTTTATGCACATCCTTCAATTTTTAAAATTAAAACAACGTTATGGCTAAATTGGATGATTTACTGCTGAAAATACGAATGATGCATGTTGCATTTTTATTTTTATTTCAAAAAGTAAACGGTAAATCTGTCTATTTCTTGGTATTTTTGCTGTATATAGTGTTTCTATAAAAACTAAATTTAAAATATAACTTAAATGATACTATTTTGAATTGTATGACACTTTGTTTTAAACCGACCCAATTTTTACTTGGCTGAAATCACTTACATTTCATGGCGCTCTTCCATAGATAAAAATTTGTCAAAAATAAATGTCTGTAAAAGAATACTTATTTCATCTTGTTTAAACTTTAAACACCTTTACTGCATCTGTACACACCAACTTCATGCCCATATTTGAAAATTTGAATGAATTATGGAACTTTTATATACCCCAGGGGTGAAAATAAACTGGATAAAAGCGGAGCGTGGGGGTGGTTTTGAAAAAATCAGTATATTTTTTTAAAAAGCATGGAAAGCCTACCTACAAATTTGCATGTAGTTCAGTGAAATGATGCTGATTAAGAAAATTAATTAGATTATATTTGGATATGTGCTCATTAGGCGTGCACTACCTTAACTTCTACCTTTACGCATACATATAACAGTACAGGCAACAGTGCATGCAAAGACAAAGTGAACAGAAAGTATAAGCTAACCGAGTTGATCGAAGGCTGTAAAAAGTGAGTTGAGTGTGTCCTCAGACCATGGTTCCAGTGAGGTCTCCACCTTCTTGTAGTGAGTGCTGGCATACAGCATGGTCCACATGCAGAGGGGATCCTGGTTGGCACTGGCCTTGCAGTCCTTAGGAGAGAAATGTTGCAGAGCATTAGATATGGCTGAGAACAGAAGCAGTCTGGATAGAAGTTAAATGTTAATGAGAATAAGATGTTTTGAGAATAGAACATTTCATTTGAATATAATGCTATATGAAAATTAACAATTCCTCCGAGTATAAAGTTACTGAGAATATCATGCTCTTGATCAATCAATGTAATTGCCAATTTAACAGTTGCTGACCATCAAATATTCTTGAACATTACCACATTCCTGAAAATAAAATTTATGTGAAAATAAAAACTTTTTTCACAGAATTTCATGTTTGAAAAAATTCTTTCTCTCAGATAAATATAATTGTTATTGTGAAAAACGCATTTATAAGTTTTCTAGAGAACATAATTATTGAAAATGAAATATTAATGAGAATATAATTCAATATTATAGGTAGATTGAACATCAGGACACATTTAATAAGTGTCACGAAAATATAATGTCACAAATTAGCCCGTCAGTGCAGGCAAACTTGCTTACTGAATATGTCTCCTTGAGAAGTCGCAGTGTGAGAGCGAAGTTGTTCTGGTTTGTACAGCTCTGGGCCATGGCGAGCCTCAGTCTCAGTTTGATGTCCAGGAACATGTCCTCTCCATCCACAGACTGCTGGGAGTCATCCTGCCTCCGTAGGCGACTGCTGATGTGGTCCAGGTACACAGATCTGGAGGCAATAAGAGTTGCCACGGTTACATTACAATGCCATTTAGAATACACTGTTGAGCACAATGTATAGTAGACACTCCTCAAGGCTGGATAACAAATATTACTTAATAGTAAATAACAAAAATGACTTAACAGTAAATAACAAATATGAATTTACAGTACATAACAAACATGACTTTACAGTAAATAACAAATATGACTTTCCAGTACATAAGAATATGACTTTCCAGTACATAACAAATATGACTTTACAGTACATAACAAATATGAATTAACAGTACATAACATAAATGACTTTACGATAGATGACACATATGATAAAACAATACACAAAAAAAACATATGAGAAGAGTCCTGCCAAATAACTCTTAATTCCATTTCCAGCATAGCTCCAGATCAGCCTGCACACCTGCTAAGTCTGGTCAGGAGCAACTCTGTCTAATCATGACTTTGAGACCATGAAACATTGATTGACTGGAACCATGATAATGCCAGAACATTATTTGTAAACAAACATTAGTGCAATAATAATGATAACAAATACCTTGATAATGTAACCATGCTCAAAATTACGACTATAGCCGACCTATTAAGGATGACATCGTCCCATACTCCAACTGGGTCAGTCAGCTGGTGAGGACAGCGGCTGTTCCAGCGACATACCAGACCCTGGGCAGGAACAGGAGAGCTGAAATTGGCTTCGTCAGCCATAAATGTGAGAAACTCGTGCATCTCTATCAGTGGCTGCAGTCTCTGGAGTGTGGACTCTCTACTGCTTATCATCAGGATATCTGTACTGCTCCAATCCTGGTCAAATTCAGATGTAAATACATGCAAAGTTATTATAGGGGATACAAAAAAAATTTGGGGCCCCTATATTTATAAATCCTAAAATTAATTATAAAACAATTATGAAACACAATGCCCCCGACTGCGCTTTGAAGTCCCACAGCAGCTATTTTAGAGATAACGAGGCCCATGATAACTTAGCCAAATATCAATGGACTGGAACTAGTATCACACTTTACCTGTAAGTCATGTAGGTAGACTCACACCAAATAAAGGTCACAGTGACCTTGACCTTTGACCCAGTGACCTCAAACCATGTTTGATTGTAGATCTCAATGAGATGCATGCACATGTGAAGTTTAAAGAACATAGACCCAAGAGTTTTCATTTTATGAGCAAGGTTAAAGTTTTGGGACAGACAATACATACAATAACAGACAGACAGACAGACAGACAGACAGACAGACAGACAGACAGACAGACAGACAGACAGACAGACAGACAGACAGACAGACAGACAGACAGACAGACAGACAGACAGACAGACAGACAGACAGACAGACAGACAGACAGACAGACAGACAGACAGACAGACAGACAGACAGACAGACAGAAAGACAGACAGACAGACAGACAAACAGACACAGACAGACAGACACAGACAGACAGACAGACAGACAGACAGACAGAAAGGCCAAAAACAATATACCCCCTGATAATTCAATCTCGGGGCATAAAAAACACAATATATAATTATGTAGACTATGGCCTCTTATGTTAAGTTCATGTTACAATTAAATGACAATATTTTGTTTCTTTATTAGCCAATTTAAGTACATATTTTGTCAAATGGATATTGCCCCTGATTCTCTCATTTCAAACTATAAATTTTATGAGTCGCGTTTTGGAAAAACTGGGCTAAATGCATGTGCAACAAGTGTTATACCAGATTAGCCAGTGTGGTCCACATAGGCTTATCAGGGAGGACACTTCCACTTTTATAAAAATTATGTTTTAAGGAGGTTCCATCCAAACAAAAATCTGGTGTAGATGGAAAGCGTTGTCCCTGATAAGCCTGTGCTGACTGAACAGATAAATATGTTTTAGCTTTAAGCACTTGCATTAAGTCCAGTTTTCCCAAAGTGTGACTCATACATATTGCAGTAGTGCCTGGCCCTATCAATGGTATACTAACCTGAAGGAAGGCAGCTAGCGAGTTATTGCAGTAGTGCCTGGCCCTATCAATGTTATACTGACCTGAAGGAAGGCAGCTAGCGCATTATTGCAGTAGTGCCTGGCCCTATCAATGTTATACTGACCTGAAGGAAGGCAGCTAGCGCATTATTGCAGTAGTGCCTGGCCCTATCAATGGTATACTGACCTGTAGGAAGGCAGCTAGCGCGTTATTGCAGTAGTGCCTGGCCCTATCAATGGTATACTGACCTGAAGGAAGGCAGCTAGAGCATTATTGCAGTAGTGCCTGGCCCTATCAATGGTATACTGACCTGAAGGCAGGCAGCTAGCGAGTTATTGCAGTAGTGCCTGGCCTTATCAATGGTATACTGACCTGAAGGAAGGCAGCTATTGCGTTATTGCAGTAGTGCCTGGCCCTATCAATAGTATACTGACCTGAAGGAAGGCAGCGAGAGCCTGGCCCTATCAATGGTATACTGACCTGAAGGAAGGCAGCTAGAGCGTTTTTGAAGTAGTGCCTGGCCCTATCAATTGTATACTGACCTGAAGGAAGGCAGCTAGAGCGTTATTGCAGTAGTGCATGGCCCTTTCAATGGTATACTGACCTGAAGGAAGGCAGCTAGTGTGTTATTGCAGTAGTGCCTGGCCCTATCAATGGTATACTGACCTGAAGGCAGGCAGCTAGTGTGTTATTGCAGTAGTGCCTGGCCCTATCAATGGTATACTGACCTGAAGGCAGGCAGCTAGTGTGTTATTGCAGTAGTGCCTGGCCCTATCAATGGTATACTGACCTGAAGGAAGGCAGCTAGCGAGTTATAGCAGTAGTGCCTGGCACTATCAATGGTATACTGACCTGAAGGAAGGCAGCTAGCGCATTATTGTAGTAGAGCATGGCCCTATCAATGGTATACTTACCTGAAGGCAGGCAGCTAGCCAGTTATTGAAGTAGTGCCTGGCACTATCAATGGTATACAGACCTGAAGGAAGGCAGCTAGCGCATTATTAGTGCCTGGCCCTATCAATGGTATACTTACCTGAAAGATGGCAATTAGCGCATTATTGCAGTAGTGCCTGGCCCTATCATTGGTATACTTACCTGTAGGAAGGCAGCTAGCGCATTATTGCAGTAGTGCCTGGCCCAATCAATGGTATACTGACCTGAAGGCAGGCAGCTAGTGCATTATTGCAGTAGTGCCTGGCCCTATCAATTGTATACTGACCTGAAGGCAGGCAGCTAGCGCATTATTGCAGTAGTGCCTGGCCCAATCAATGGTATACTGACCTGAAGGCAGGCAGCTAGCGCATTATTGCAGAAGTGCCTGGCCCAATCAATGGTATACTGACCTGAAGGCAGGCAGCTAGTGCATTATTGCAGTAGTGCCTGGCCCTATCAATTGTATACTGACCTGAAGGCAGGCAGCTAGCGCATTATTGCAGTAGTGCCTGGCCCAATCAATGGTATACTGACCTGAAGGCAGGCAGCTAGCGCATTATTGCAGAAGTGCCTGGCCCAATCAATGGTATACTGACCTGAAGGCAGGCAGCTAGTGCATTATTGCAGTAGTGCCTGGCCCTATCAATTGTATACTGACCTGAAGGCAGGCAGCTAGTGCATTATTGCAGTAGTGCCTGGCCCAATCAATGGTATACTGACCTGAAGGCAGGCAGCTAGTGCATTATTGCAGTAGTGCCTGGCCCTATCAATTGTATACTGACCTGAAGGCAGGCAGCTAGCGCATTATTGCAGTAGTTCCTGGCCCTATCAATGGTATACTGACCTGAAGGCAAGCAGCTAGTGCATTATTGCAGTAGTGCCTGGCCCTATCAATGTTATACTGACCTGAAGGAAGGCAGCTAGTGCATTATTGCAGTAGTGCCTGGCCCTATCAATGGTATACTGACCTGAAGGCAGGCAGCTAGCGCATTATTGCAGTAGTGCCTGGCCCTATCAATGGTATACTGACCTGAAAGAAGGCAGCTAGAGCATTATTGCAGTAGTGCCTGGCCCTATCAATGGTATACTGACCTGAAAGAAAGCAGCTAGAGCATTATTGCAGTAGTGCCTGGCCCTATCAATGGTATACTGACCTGAAAGAAGGCAGCTAGAGCATTATTGCAGTAGTGCCTGGCCCTATCAATGGTATACTGACCTGAAAGAAGGCAGCTAGCGCATTATTGCAGTAGTGCCTGGCCCTATCAATGGTATACTGACCTGAAGGAAGGCAGCTAGTGCATTATTGCAGTAGTGCCTGGCACTTTCAATTGTATACTGACCTGAAGGCAGGCAGCTAGCGCATTATTGCAGTAGTGCCTGGCCCTATCAATGTTATACTGACCTGAAGGCAGGCAGCCAGTGCATTATTGCAGTAATGCCTAGCCCAATCAATGGTATACTGACCTGAAGGCAGGCAGCTAGCGCATTATTGCAGAAGTGCCTGGCCCAATCAATGGTATACTGACCTGAAGGCAGGCAGCTAGTGCATTATTGCAGTAGTGCCTGGCCCTATCAATTGTATACTGACCTGAAGGCAGGCAGCTAGCGCATTATTGCAGTAGTGCCTGGCCCAATCAATGGTATACTGACCTGAAGGCAGGCAGCTAGCGCATTATTGCAGAAGTGCCTGGCCCAATCAATGGTATACTGACCTGAAGGCAGGCAGCTAGTGCATTATTGCAGTAGTGCCTGGCCCTATCAATTGTATACTGACCTGAAGGCAGGCAGCTAGTGCATTATTGCAGTAGTGCCTGGCCCAATCAATGGTATACTGACCTGAAGGCAGGCAGCTAGTGCATTATTGCAGTAGTGCCTGGCCCTATCAATTGTATACTGACCTGAAGGCAGGCAGCTAGCGCATTATTGCAGTAGTTCCTGGCCCTATCAATGGTATACTGACCTGAAGGCAAGCAGCTAGTGCATTATTGCAGTAGTGCCTGGCCCTATCAATGTTATACTGACCTGAAGGAAGGCAGCTAGTGCATTATTGCAGTAGTGCCTGGCCCTATCAATGGTATACTGACCTGAAGGCAGGCAGCTAGCGCATTATTGCAGTAGTGCCTGGCCCTATCAATGGTATACTGACCTGAAAGAAGGCAGCTAGAGCATTATTGCAGTAGTGCCTGGCCCTATCAATGGTATACTGACCTGAAAGAAAGCAGCTAGAGCATTATTGCAGTAGTGCCTGGCCCTATCAATGGTATACTGACCTGAAAGAAGGCAGCTAGAGCATTATTGCAGTAGTGCCTGGCCCTATCAATGGTATACTGACCTGAAAGAAGGCAGCTAGCGCATTATTGCAGTAGTGCCTGGCCCTATCAATGGTATACTGACCTGAAGGAAGGCAGCTAGTGCATTATTGCAGTAGTGCCTGGCACTTTCAATTGTATACTGACCTGAAGGCAGGCAGCTAGCGCATTATTGCAGTAGTGCCTGGCCCTATCAATGTTATACTGACCTGAAGGCAGGCAGCCAGTGCATTATTGCAGTAATGCCTAGCCCTATCTATGGTATACTGACCTGAAGGAGTGCAGCTAGCACGTTATTGCAGTAGTGCCTGGCCCTGTCAATGGTATACTGACCTGAAGGCAGGCAGCTAGTGCATTATTGCAGTAGTGCCTGGCGCTATCAATTGTATACTGACCTGAAGGCAGGCAGCTAGCGAGTTATTGCAGTAGTGCCTGGCCCTATCAATAGCATACTGACCTGAAGGAATGCAGCTAGTGCATTATTGCAGAAGTGCTTGGCCCTATCAATGGTATACTGACCTGAAGGAAGGCAGCTAGCGCATTATTGCAGTAGTGCCTGGCCCTATCAATGGTATACTGACCTGAAGGCAGGCAGCTAGTGCATTATTGCAGTAGTGCCTGGCCCTATCAATGGTACACTGACCTGAAGGAAGGCAGCTAGCGCGTTATTGCAGTAGTGCTTGGCCCTATCAATGGTACACTGACCTGAAGGAAGGCAGCTAGCGCGTTATTGCAGTAGTGCCTGGCCCTATCAATAGTATACTTACCTGAAGGAAGGCAGCTAGCGCATTATTGCAGTAGTGCCTGGCCCTATCATAGTCCTCCTGCCACAGGTACATCAGGGCCAGCATTGGGCTGTAGCCACTCTGCAAATCAACACAGAATTACCATCATTTTGTACAACCTTACATAGACTGGTAGGTAAGAAGATGCTTTTAATCATTAATAAAGCCTTGTTTGGGAAAACTTGTTTTGATGCATGTGCCTTAAGTGTCATTCCTGTGCAGTCTGTACATGCTAATCATAGCTGACACTTTACATCAAGACTTGATTTTAGTTTAAAAGAGACCTCCATAACAGCGTAAAGTGTCGTCCTCGATTAGCATGTGCGGACTGCAGGCTAGTCTCAGACAAAATTTCAAGTACTTGCATTAAACCCTGTGTTCCTATACACGACTAAATTATATATCATTATATGTCAATAATGTAAATTTTCCATCTATTTGCATACAAAACTCCTGTTACAAAAGAGTACCTTAATGACTCAGTTTCAGACACTCCAAAATTTCGGACACCCTCTTTTTTAGCCAAAATAATTATTTTTCATGACTCTAAATTTTCTGACATGCGGGTTTTTCATCTATCATTCATGACTCTTGAATTTTGGACAGTATATCTTACAGCGCTATTTTACCAGACTTCGGCCCTTTATTCGGTTATCTTGTGAAACTTTGATCATCGATTTTTACAAGCAGATTAAGGTCATAAAACCAGGCATATGCATGCCTGAGGGCGATGGACCATAACATTTGCGTAATTGGGTAGATAACCATTTGTGCCGGTAGAAAACAATCGATACACCCAACAGTATTTGAAATGATATCATCCTATTAAGAAAGCAGTATGTTTAATGTTTTTAATTTTTTGTTCTGTATCATTTCAGGTAAGAGTTAGCAAATCTGTGAAGTTGTATTCATTTTAAAGAAGAACAAGATGTGTTTGTGAAACACTATGTCCCCCCGATATATTTGACCTTTGACCTTGAAGGATGACCTTGACCTTTGACCATTCAAAATGTGCAGCTCCATGAGATACATATGCATGCCAAATATCAAGTTGCTATCTTCAATACTGCAAAAGTTATGGCCAATGTTACAGTTTGACGCAAACAAACCAACAAATAAACCAACAAACAGACAGGGCAAAAACAATATGTCCCACAGTATAGACTGGGGTACATAAAAATAAGAGTAAATCATAAGAAAATTAATGTGCATTAATTTATTGCTTTTATTTCAATATAATTATAATTTTTCTGACACTCAATTTTTGTCTCTAAATTTAAGGACACCTGTAATTTTTGAATATTTTCTGTATCTAAATTTTTGGACACATTTATTATTTTTAAGTGTTTGAAAACTTAAGAGTAATTATGGTATACACACTTCCAAAGCAAGCTTATAGTCAGGTGTTTTCATGGACGTATCCACAAAGTCAAGCAGGGATTGTTGGTTCTCATCCCCATTCAAAAGCAGCTTCACTTTGCTCTTCAACAGGAACGGTAGATAATGCTCCTGCAATGAAAACATGCATACAATTACAAATGGCTGCATCTTGAACTAGGTCCTTAAGATAAACCTTATGATTTACATTTAATTTTAACCTTTCTCATTACAGACTCACATTCATAGTTTGAAAGAAACGTGATTCATAGGTCTCTGATGTGAATTAATAATAATTATTTATTCTGAACATTCAAATATGGTGCAATATTTAATTTTTATTTTATGGAAAACAATCCTCAAAATTACAAGCAAACAGATCATGTTTTGAGTGTAGTTTTCGTGTGTTTTTTTATTCCCAGATTTTGTATTGAGCAGTAATTCAGTCTAATCAAGGTCAGGAATCAATTGCTGCAATCCATGGATATCAATTAAAAGGTTCTACCAACTGAGCTAGCCGGACGCATATTTACCTGTAGAAAGGTGTCCTCCCAGACCTTGGTCAACACAAGAGGTTTGGTGTCTCCAGCTATGGCTTCAACAGTGCTGGCCTCTAGAGTATCCCACTGGGCAAGGCTCATCAGGCACTGACAACAGGCACATACTATCATCAGGCACTGACAACAGGCATATACTATCATCAGGCACTGACAACAGGCTCATATTATCATCAGACACTAACAAAAGGCACATACTATCATCAGGCACTGACAACAGGCACATACTTTCATCAGACACTGACAACTTGCACATACTATCATCAGGCACTGACAAAAGGCGCATACTATCATCAGGCACTGACAACTTGCACATACTATCATCAGGCACTGACAACAGGCTCATACTATCATCAGGCACTGACAACTTGCACATACTATCATCAGGCACTGACAACATGCTCATACTATCATCAGGCACTTACAACAGGCTCATACTATCATCAGGCACTTACAACAGGCTCATACTATCATCAGGCACTTACAACAGGCTCATACTATCATCAGGCACTTACAACAGGCTCATACTATCATCAGGCACTGACAACAGGCTCATACTATCATCAGGCACTTACAGCATGCTCATACTATCATCAGGCACTGACAACAGGCTCATACTATCATCAGGCACTGACAACAGGCTCATACTATCATTAGGCACTGACAACAGGCTCATACTATCATCAGGCACTTACAACATGCTCATACTATCATCAGGCACTTACAACAGGCTCATACTATCATCAGGCACTGACAACAGGCTCATACTATCATCAGGCACTGACAACAGGCTCATACTATCATCAGGCACTGACAACAGGCTCATACTATCATCAGGCACTTACAACAGGCTCATACTATCATCAGGCACTTACAACATGCTCATACTATCATCAGGCACTGACAACATGCTCATACTATCATCAGGCACTGACAACAGGCTCATACTATCATCAGGCACTTACAACAGGCTCATACTATCATCAGGCACTTACAACAGACTCATACTATCATCAGGCACTGACAACAGGCTCATACTATCATCAGGCACTTACAACAGACTCATACTATCATCAGGCACTTACAACAGACTCATACTATCATCAGGCACTTACAACAGGCTCATACTATCATCAGGCACTTACAACAGGCTCATACTATCATCAGGCACTTACAACAGGCTCATACTATCATCAGGCACTGACAACAGGCTCATACTATCATCAGGCACTTACAACAGACTCATACTATCATCAGGCACTTACAACAGGCTCATACTATCATCAGGCACTGACAACAGGCTCATACTATCATCAGGCACTTACAACATGCTCATACTATCATCAGGCACTGACAACATGCTCATACTATCATCAGGCACTTACAACATGCTCATACTATCATCTGGCACTGACAACATGCTCATACTATCATCAGGCACTGACAACATGCTCATACTATCATCAGGCACTTACAACAGGCTCATACTATCATCAGGCACTGACAACAGGCTCATACTATCATCAGGCACTTACAACATGCTCATACTATCATCAGGCACTTACAACATGCTCATACTATCATCAGGCACTGACAACATGCTCATACTATCATCAGGCACTGACAACATGCTCATACTATCATCAGGCACTGACAACATGCTCATACTATCATCAGGCACTTACAACATGCTCATACTATCATCAGGCACTGACAACAGGCTCATACTATCATCAGGCACTGACAACAGGCTCATACTATCATCAGGCACTTACAACAGGCTCATACTATCATCAGGCACTTACAACAGGCTCATACTATCATCAGGCACTGACAACAGGCTCATACTATCATCAGGCACTTACAACATGCTCATACTATCATCAGGCACTGACAACAGGCTCATACTATCATCAGGCACTGACAACAGGCTCATACTATCATCAGGCACTTACAACATGCTCATACTATCATCAGGCACTGACAACAGGCTCATACTATCATCAGGCACTGACAACAGGCATATACTATCATCAGGCACTGACAACTTGCACATACTATCATCAGGCACTGACAACAGGCTCATACTATCATCAGGCACTGACAACAGACTCATACTATCATCAGGCACTGACAACAGGCATATACTATCATCAGGCACTGACAACTTGCACATACTATCATCAGGCACTTACAACAGGCTCATACTATCATCAGGCACTGACAACAGACTCATACTATCATCAGGCACTTACAACAGGCTCATACTATCATCAGGCACTGACAACAGACTCATACTATCATCAGGCACTGACAACAGGCTCATACTATCATCAGGCACTTACAACAGGCTCAAACTATCATCAGGCACTTACAGCATGCTCATACTATCATCAGGCACTGACAACAGGCTCAAACTATCATCAGGCACTTACAGCATGCTCATACTATCATCAGGCACTTACAACAGGCTCAAACTATCATCAGGCACTTACAGCATGCTCATACTATCATCAGGCACTTACAACATGCTCAAACTATCATCAGGCACTTACAGCATGCTCAAACTATCATCAGGCACTTACAGCATGCTCATACTATCATCAGGCACTGACAACAGACTCATACTATCATCAGGCACTTACAACAGGCTCATACTATCATCAGGCACTGACAACAGACTCATACTATCATCAGGCACTGACAACAGGCTCATACTATCATCAGGCACTTACAACAGACTCATACTATCATCAGGCACTTACAACAGACTCATTATATCATCAGGCACTTACAACAGGCTCATACTATCATCAGGCACTGACAACAGGCTCATACTATCATCAGGCACTGACAACAGGCTCATACTATCATCAGGCACTTACAACAGACTCATATTATCATCAGGCACTTACAACAGGCTCATACTATCATCAGGCACTTACAACAGACTCATACTATCATCAGGCACTTACAACATGCTCATACTATCATCAGGCACTTACAACATGCTCATACTATCATCAGGCACTGACAACAGGCTCATACTATCATCTGGCACTTACAACAGGCTCATACTATCATCAGGCACTTACAACAGACTCATATTATCATCAGACACTAACAAAAGGCACATACTATCATCAGGCACTTACAACAGACTCATATTATCATCAGACACTAACAAAAGGCACATACTTTCATCAGGCACTGACAACAGGCTCATACTATCATCAGGCACTGACAACAGGCTCATACTATCATCAGGCACTGACAACAGGCTCATACTATCATCAGGCACTGACAACAGGCTCATACTATCATCAGGCACTGACAACAGGCTCATACTATCATCAGGCACTTACAACAGACTCATACTTTCATCAGGCACTGACAACAGGCTCATACTATCATCAGGCACTTACAACAGGCTCATACTATCATCAGGCACTTACAACAGGCTCATACTTTCATCAGGCACTGACAACAGGCTCATACTATCATCAGGCACTTACAACATGCTCATACTATCATCAGGCACTGACAACAGGCTCATACTATCATCAGGCACTTACAACAGGCTCATACTATCATCAGGCACTTACAACATGCTCATACTTTCATCAGGCACTGACAACAGGCTCATACTATCATCAGGCACTGACAACAGGCTCATACTATCATCAGGCACTGACAACAGGCTCATACTATCATCAGGCACTTACAGCATGCTCATACTATCATCAGGCACTGACAACAGGCTCATACTATCATCAGGCACTGACAACAGGCTCATACTATCATCAGGCACTGACAACAGGCTCATACTATCATCAGGCACTGACAACAGGCTCATACTATCATCAGGCACTTACAACAGACTCATACTATCATCAGGCACTTACAACAGGCTCATACTATCATCAGGCACTTACAACAGACTCATACTATCATCAGGCACTTTCAACAGACTCATACTATCATCAGGCACTTACAACAGGCTCATACTATCATCAGGCACTGACAACAGGCTCATACTATCATCAGGCACTTACAACAGGCTCATACTATCATCAGGCACTGACAACAGGCTCATACTATCATCAGGCACTTACAACAGGCTCATACTATCATCAGGCACTTACAACAGACTCATACTATCATCAGGCACTGACAACAGGCTCATACTATCATTAGGCACTGACAACAGGCTCATACTATCATCAGGCACTTACAACAGGCTCATACTATCATCAGGCACTTACAACAGGCTCATACTATCATCAGGCACTTACAACATGCTCATACTATCATCAGGCACTTACAACAGGCTCATACTATCATCAGGCACTTACAACAGGCTCATACTATCATCAGGCACTGACAACAGGCTCATACTATCATCAGGCACTTACAACAGGCTCATACTTTCATCAGGCACTGACAACAGGCTCATACTATCATCAGGCACTTACATGTCTATCAGGAATGCAAATGCAGAAAACAGTTTTGGTGTGTGTGAAATAATAAAGATAGGTATTAATGTAAAATGTGTAGCATGCATCTAAACTGATCAATCACACGATTATCAATCAAAATAGATGTAAGGCATAATTATATACATACTTATCTTAAGTTTTTTTAATTCATTAAAGATAGGTTAATTACACTTCATAAAATCATATGAAGGGTGAGTAACTCCATAAACTCACATAGAAACTGAGAAAAACTCAACTCACATAGAAACTGAGAAAAACTCAAAACCACAATTTTGTATCAAGCAACTTGAATTTAACATAAAAGTCACCTTTTTAATATAAATTCTGACAGTTACATTTATAATGAAAATTGAAGAAGACAAGAAATGGTTTTACACCTACAAACCAACCAATACACAGGGCAATTCTAGTATGCCCACATTTAATTGTGGGTGATTACAATTCAGTTGTTTTTTTTTCTTTTAAATATATCCTACCTCCATTTGACAGTCCTCCCACAGATCTATCTCAGATTCCAGAGGGCTCTCTCCTTTCCAGTCTGTGCAACTCATTGCCTGAATACACACACATGTTACTTATTCACCACATGAGTAACTTCATAAATGGAGAAAAAGGTGTTCTACTCAAGTCATCTACATAAACTTATTTTTTCTATATTTTCCAGCTTATATAATGAACAATAACTTGGTGGCAACATAAAGTTTGATGTACAAATTGTCTGATGTTTCCCAGACGAGCATCGTTTAAATACTGGTTAAATTATTGTGCATTATTGATGGTGTTTTCATAAATCTATGACAACTGTATTGTATTATTATACTTTTTTCAGAGAAATTATTTATTAGTTAAAATAAATACATGTTATTCTTTTTTCTTGATTATTGTTTTTACAGATAATTACATTTTAGGCTTCTAAATGATTTTTTTGCTCTCTTTAAAAATTTCTAGTCAATCCAGGTTTTCATAAAATTTTGATATTTTTAAACCCATAGTTACACCTTGCAGGAAATTCTTTTAACACTTTTCCGGTTTTAAGAGTTGTTTGCCATCAAAGGTATAACCTGTAAAAAACTGTTTGGTATCGATTGTTATCAGGTTTTACGGAGAGTTTGAACACATTTTACTAAAAGGAGCATATGAGCCATGCTCTGCGAAAAAGAGGTTTAAAGCATGTTTGTAAAGTGTCGTCCAAGATAAGCCTGTGCAGTTTGCACAGGCAAATCAGAAACGACACTTTCCGCTTTTTTGATACTTTTCGTTTTAAGAAAGTCTCTACTTAGCAAAAAACCAATTAAGGTGTAATCTGGGATGACACTTTAAGCACATACATTTAACGCCTCTTTCACAAAGCGCTGCTCATTATTACATTGCCATTTCTAAAAGAGGTTATAGATTGTTTTCCTGAAGATAAATATATAAAAGTAAAAAAAGTGTACTTTTTCACCTCATCATACAGTTTTCTGGCTGCCAAGTAATCTCCCCTTGCCTCTGCCTCGATAGCTTGCTTTGTGATAGGCATTGTGCCTATTTTGCCTCCAAATATTCCCATAAGAACATCATATTCCCCTATGCTTTTATACAGTCTAAAAAATAGCATATCATGCAATACATTTTATTACAAATCATGTTTAATTCCATGTTAAATGTTTACAAAAACAAAAATTTGCATCATTAATATTCAAATCTGATCCAATTATCTCCTCCATTAGTGCAGTTTTTTCAAAGAAAGTATAGCACCATCAGACAGGAGATTTTCACTTAAGACATGGGTGACCCTTAATAAGCCCAGTACTACACCGTTAGTTGTCGCTGCCATTCCATACACATCTCATACAGTGTACATACAAAGAATAAAAGTACAGTAATGAAGCCATTAACATATAAATCTAGCGAAAAAAGACATTAAATTTAATAAGATTTTCTAAGGCATTGCAAACGCGTCAAAGAGAGTATCTGAAAGGTAAAGGGTAAATTAAGCAATACCTAGAGAGCTCAATCCAGTGGTTGACATCCTTTGAGACAGGTGTGTCCATCTTGCCTCGCTTTGCCGCCCTGGGTTCGGCAGGCTCGTGCAGTATGAGCTGCTCCTCCAGTAAGGCGATACCCAGGGACTCCAGGTGACTGAACCCTGCACTGCTGCCCACATTGGATACTTCAACCTTGAGAACATGCCGCAGCTTGTACAGGATGTCCTGAAAAGAATGAAATGTTCATGAGAAAAAATCTTATATTTGATAGTTACAAGAATAACAAGAGCACCGCATAACGGGTGCCACGCTCTGCTGCAAAAGCTTGTCAGAATATTTTTTTTTTTTTAGAGGTCACAGTGACCTTGACCTTTCACCTAGTGATCCAAAAATGGGTGTGGCATGTAGAACTCATCCAGGTGCATCTACATGTGAAGTTTCAAAGTTGTAGGTGGAAGCACTTTAATTTAAGAGCCAATGTAAAGGTTTTAGCACAACGCCTACAGCGGACGGCTGACAACACGACGAGCTGGCTATGACAATACCTCGGGTTTTCTCTGAAAACAGCCCAGCTAAAAATGACTTCGATCCATAGAAATAATTATATGAAACTTTTTTAAGTCATGCATTCAGTCAAATCTATGCAGATTGTGATAACCTGATATATGAAATCATGGTATCATACAAACAAAAGTTGCAGTCCTTTCATTTGACCTTCCATAATCAATGCAAAAAGCAAAAAAACAATGTGACTATATGAATCTTGATTATGAAGAAAATGCAATTACCCAAATAATCTTAATGGTCAATAATCAATAAATGGTGTACATAGTAGGAATTATATGAATATCAGACTTTCGTTTCCACTGACAGCCATCTTCTTGTTTTGCATTACAAACACTAAGCTGACATGTTGTGTTAGGCGTTTAGTAATTTAGGCATATGTTTGATCAAGAAATATTTAACACAGTTGTGCTTTAATTGAACAAATAAATGAAAATCCATATAACGTAGGATAATCATACAGTATGATTATAAGTAGAATCACACTCCATAAGTAATGATACAGAATGATGTATTGTATTTCATAGGAAAGATACGATTACACTGATAATTTGATTGTATGAATAGTCTGGTAGGTCTGGGACCTACACATATAAAGGCAATTTCACTGTATCTTGATTTAATAATAAATTACTGAAACCATACACAATATTGATAATTGAACTGTTAAAGATTTACTTAAGGAATATGATTTCATTTCCCTTGTTAATTTGTATGTATTTGGATTAACACTTTCAAATTTTATGGAGCATCTGCAGGTAAGATTTTTCATTTTGTACAAACCATGTACAGAATGCACCACGATTCTGAAAATCTCTCTTCCTCACCAGAATGCATCCAATGAACGGTGGGTAGTAGACTGTAGATTGTGTGAGTACGTTATCCAGACTGGTGTTCACTTGACCCACAATCTCCTGCACCTCGCGCTCTGTCTTCACCTCGTCTCGGTATGCAAAGATTGCCTCAAAAATCCCACTGAACAGCAGCTTTGCGACTGTGCTGTCACGCTAAAATGGGAAATTATTAACTTATTTTGTAAGCAAGACGTGATAATTTTTTCTCTTGTTTGAAACAAAAGCTTTGCTAGCAGCCAAAAAAGTGATAAATTGCTTTAATTCTGCAATTGCTTTGTTAAGCTATATTTAAGGGCAAATAGCTCAAGAATGTGCTAAGATCAAGTCTCTGAAACATCTTCACTTTATGGTGAAAACAACTTTTGAGTTCCAATTTCATACCTTAAATTTGTGGAAGCTGATGTTCCACTTACTTTTAACAATTTATGAAGACAAACTCACTGACTGATCAACATAGTGACTCAAATATACCTGCTTACTCTGGGTCAAAAGGAAAATCAATATACAAAAAGAGGTATTAATAGCTTACGTGTGCCAGAGCCTGCAGTGGTGCGATGATATAAGAGTACTTGATCTGTACGTCTGGCAGGTCCCCACTGCGGTACTTCCTGTACATGGTCACATGACTCTCGCGCCTCACCTGTTGCTCATGTCGTGCAACCTGGCAACAAGACGATAGGGCAATTATAAGGTTAAAACAAGAATAAAAAAATGGAACTATGCATGTAAGATACACATTACAAAAAAGACTTCATGGAATACTTCATATGTAATTGTCTTTTATTCACAAATACTTATCCACTTGTAAAGAAAGACATGGCATTATAATATAAATCACTTATAAACTGGAAACTCACCAACTGTCTGTAGTATCTGAGTGCCTTGATCCAAAAATATCCCCTATTGTAAATTTAGGTTTAATGTGGGTGCATGTGTATTTGTGTGTGACAAGTTGGGACAATTTTTTAAATTATAGCAGCTTTTTTCAGCTAAATATTTGATTCAGTACTGAAAGATTATTTTGGCTGTTCTTGGATTGCGTTTGAGGAGGAAATGAAGCCTGAGAACATGTAGGAAACCCGACCTGTATGGTATAGTTAAAACCAACCAAACTCATATGTTTCTGGGAATGGGGATTGATCCCACTTCACCTTTGTGAGAATCAAGGGTATTAACCACTCTGCTTGCCGGACAGACTGATTTGTTTAATGGAGAACTCATTTGAATGTTCCCAGTAGTACTGATACTGACCTCTCTCATTTCTTTGATTCTTGTTTGTCGTTTAGCAAAGAACACTCTTGACTGCTCATTGTCCTTCAGGAATCTTCTCTTTAAACGGAATAGCTCACTGGTGCTGGCTGCTTCTGTAACAGATTCTTATTCTAAGGAACATTATAGAAATAGAACTCCCTTTGACTTAAACAGCTGCAACTTTTCTCTTGTCATGTTCAATTCCAGAAAAAAATATGGCAAAGATGTATATTTTTTTTTCAACAAACTGGTGGGCAGTTTGAGAAAATCCTTGGTTTTTGTTCTTAATATAGATCAACATTCTCAAAAACAGAGAGCACCCTCCGACTCAATATCACTATACCTTTCATCCCTGAAACAACATTAAAGAGCACTAAGTATAATTTAAATAACAAACATTCTTTGATCAGCACATTTTACTAGTAAAAATGTCTGTTTATTACCATGCAAGTTAAAAAAAGGTTTGGTGTAAACGTATCTCAGTAACTTTTGATAGGACTATACAGCCTCACCACCCTGGTTGTCACCACCAGCTCCAGAAGCTTTAGATTCAGCCGCTCCAAGTTTTGTTTGACCAAACCCAGTCCCAGGTTTGGGTCGCCGCAGACTGGGCTTCTTGGGTTCACCAGTACCCACTGTGAACAGCAGGGAACTCTGAGATGCTGCTGTTTCCATGGTAAAAGTGCTTGTAACCGCAAAGGTGTCCAGACTGCTCTGAGTTAGCCAGTTGAACGGTCCCTTGTTGATACCTGAACATGACAAGTGGTTTCTACTACAACAATATTCCATCTACATAATGGACAAAACTACAGACAAGTTATATTAAAAACACTCTTCATTGTACATGTATGTGTTAAAGAAATATTTTTTAGTTACATAATATACTCCATTCTTCCTCGTGATTAGAAATATGCTAATAAGAAATGTTTCAAATATAATTTAATTGAGGTTTGGTTGATAAAATTATGTTTTCGTGACTGATTTAAGTCAAATAATTATTCAATCTCAAGCTACATGTTATTTGCTGTTTTAAGTTACAGTGATCTCAACCTTTTATCCAACAGATCCCAAATGAAATCGCAAGCTAAGTCTGCATTTAAGCTACTAACAAACCAAATTTCACAACAATACCAGCATAAAAACTTAAGCTATTGAACGAAAAAAAAAATATATATATTTTTTATACAGTGACCTTCATGTTGACCCAATCTGTCGAAGGTATAATCCAAAGCAAACTATAAATGTAACTATAATCCAAAGCAAACTATAGATGTAACTTAAAGTTACCTGCAAATAAATTCCAAAACAATATCCGCATAAACACTCCAGCTGAGCAGAAATATTTGTTCTATCTTCATAATCATTGACCTTGATCTTGAACTTCAGTGCAACATCTCCAACTTAAATTATTCAGCAGAAACTTTTTTTAACTACATTTTTATTAATTGTGACCTTGACCTGACTCCAACCACTCAAGACAATCAAAAGCCAGGTTGCCATGACAGCTTGCTATATCAAAAGTTTAATCAAGATTGGTCAATACAAACTAAAATGCAAACTTAAGTAATTTACCAGAACCACCAGTTTAAAGCCCAACATTCCCCCATTGTAACTTGTGTATTGATCACATCAGGTTAAAAGCGTTTTTTTTAAACACGATCAATAAACAGTACAATTTTAGGTCCACTCATCACAAATTTTACCTTGTTCTACAGTCTGTGTGAACTGTGCTGCCTCTTGTGTGGCTCTGATGGCCACACTTTCATCATCGACCTCCATCTGGGTCTGACCAGTCTGTGTGGCAAACATCGGAGTCATTGCTGCATGCCGGTGGCGCCAAGAGGACTTCACTTGGTACTCCTGCAGTCAACATTGAATGATTGTTAAAGTGATACAACTTTTGTAATTAATCAGTACATGTATATAATTACCTAATTGTAATAATTGTTATCATCCATGTAATTACACTCGTGTATTTTGTATTTGGCTAAAAAGCGATTGCATGCTAAGAGCTTGTAAATAACCAAAACTGCTTTTAAGATTTTAATGATCTATTATTCTACTTTCTTTGCTAAAAAGAAGAATGTATAATAAACTAGCAATCATCTTCGTTTTTTGTTACTATGACAAAAGCAAGTATGCACATCATTCACATAAATGTAATTGAATTAGGATAGCTGACTTCTCTATATTAAGTTGGTTATATTGTCTTTTACCACAATAATTATTGCCAATTCATAATTGTATTTTTTGGCATTTGGTGACAAAACTGTGCTTATGTTTAATAAAACTTCATTCTTCAAAGAGGATATAATTGTATTAAAAACCAATACAAATATGTAAACATTGGAATGATATTTCAACTATATGAATAGCAATAATTCAATTGAATAGTGGAATAGTTTTCCAATTATTTTCCCAATGTTGTTTCAAACAGACACTTACTGAAAACTTGCATTCTGACAAAGGCATTTTAAAGATTTCTCTCTGGTAGTCGGGACTCTTTGAGGTCATTTCCAGCAGCAGATTGGTTGCGTAGCTCAGGTACTGTTGCTCGGTAACCGGGGAGTACATGGCCTCCAGCATAGCAACCAGTCTGTCCAGCGTACCACCTGGCAGACGACTTTCACTGCTCCAGAAATTTTGTACTTGAAGTCTAGAAAGAGCAGAAATAAAAAAAATGTTACAAAGATGGCAAATTGTGTTGAACTTTAAAACATTAAACATCTTAGCAATCCTTATATCACAAATTATTTAAAACTAATTCTATTGGAGGACACAAGCTTCATACACTGGCAGAGGAAGAACGGCTGTAGAAACAATGTCAGGACCAATAATGACACTAGACTGCTGGCCTGGGATTCCGACGTACATATCTTGATTTTTATTTAGCACTCTACCAAGTGAGCAAGTAATCAGAGTATCAGTACATGTTCATTTAGTACAGAGCACAGGGGGTTAAATCTTATACTTGAGCAAAGATTGCAGAAATAACTAAACAGGATAACATAAACACGTAAAAAGACTAACTCTAAAAGTTACTGACATTTTGTTTATCAATATTGACTATGGAACTGACCTGCAATGCATGTCATCATCACCTAATCCCTTCAAGAGGCTCTCCTTAGTCTGCTGCATGATTTCATGGGCCACTGTAGTATCCTCATCTCTGTAAGTCACACACACCCAAACACCGATGTTCATATTTAGATTAGATTGTTCATGTACAATGCCATTGCAAAAATTAATGCTTTTTTTCCAAAAATATGTTTGTCGATTCATGAAACATATATATGCTTTTGTTTAAGTCCTGTATGTCATGTTATACATATTTTATTCATTTTAAATCATTCAAAATCCAACCATTAAACAAATGATAGGCAAAACATGTTAAGTTATTTTCAATTGTAATAAATTCATACTTGTAGTTGTCATAAATCCACATGAGGATTTCAAACATGGTGCCACGGCAACCAATACTGGGATGGGAAATAAAGGCCATGATCAAGGGCATTAACTCTGCCAGTTCTGTAACTTTTAATTTCGCCAAAATGCCCTTGACAATCTTCAAAGAGACCTGCTGAGTTGCCTCATCTCTGAAATTCATCATAAAACAGGATTGATAAACAACAGCTCAGAAAACTTTAAACATGTTTAATTCATACACAGATGTCATCAACGAGAAGGCACATACCTTTTGGTATATACAGATTTAAAGCAATAGCAAGAATTGCAAGATATATCAAAATATAAGGAACTACTTAAAAAATATTTATTCACTGCATGATTGTTAATAACTGATTGTATCACAAGCTTCAACATTTTTAATAATCCACAAATTAAATATAAGTGACAAGGCCACTACTTTTACTATTCTGCTAATACCTGTGTGAGAGAGAGGCCATGATGCCTTTAGACTTGAGCTCCACATAGACGTTCTCTATGCAGCCGATACGAGAGTGCACCACCTCCAGGCAATGGGTGCGGAACTCTCCGTGCAGATTTGGCAGCATAAACAGCAGCTTGTTCATGAACCTGTGTATACAATACTTGCATAAATATTTGGATTGACTTTTATGTTGAAGGAAAAAAGTAACTGGTTTATTTGATTAAAGACCTGTTCAGGTGAACTTAATATATTCAATGACATTTTTTTTAAGTTGGTGTTAAACATTTACAATTAGCAAACTTTGCAATACAGACCAAAACTTTAGCTATTCAGGCAGAAGTAATACATTGAGAAATTGAATAAGCCAAGTAGGTACAGTGCATTTAATAGAGCATATGTTAATCAAAATTGTTTCACTCATTGTACACTAACAAGTTTTTACATAATATTTCATTCAACATTTATTTAATGTGATCATACTGATGTAAAACTTCTGAATTTGCTAAGGCGATTTGGAGCATGCTTCTAAACAATTTATGAAGACTTAATTTTTATTTCCAAATTCTTAATTGTTACAATTCTGACTATCCCATGTAGAGTGGAAGCTGAAGTACAAATACCATAATTCTAAACTTACCTGTCAGCAATGACTGCATAATGCTTGTGCATTCTGTGTACGCAGGTGATGAATGTGTCAGGCTTGCCCTTGTGCAGACCGGTCATCATGTTTGCCACATGATCATGGAAGCTGCCCTCTGTCTCCCCATCTCGCTCAGCCAGATAACTGAACACCATCCCACACACCTCTGCTGCCGCAGCAAAGATTGTCTTCAAGTTGTGGCTCATATTACTTGCAAGCTTTGCTAAGTACCTGATAGAGCATTAATGGTCTATTAATTAGTCTTCACTATGCATTTTTTAAGAATAATAATGTTTCCAAAATAAATTGTACTTGACAAAAAATTTCTTGCTGAATTTTTCTCAGCACTTATTAAATAACACTTGTTTGATTTCTCATAACTTTTTGTCACATTTCTATTGTATGATACTAGAACAACGTTTTATTCATTTAAGTATACATGAAATCTTTATAGCAAATGTGTGCTATATGACAATTAACATATTTCCTATTTAGACAGTTCCCACATACCGTTCTCTGTCCACTGGTGCTGACGGCCCATAAGGGGGCAGCTTACAGGACAGGATCACTCCAAGCACCTGTATGCCTACTGCGTTGTCCTTGGACTTGGGGTCTGCATTGCTGAACTGACTGAACACTTCCCTGATATGTGGAGGAAAAAACAGTTAGGCAATTGCAAAACATGGAAATCATAGCATTTGGACTAATCTAACAGCAATTGAGATGAGCTTTTGAATATGTTGAACTTTAAGTTATTCTGTGCAAGACTTTATAAAAAAGCGTTTTGTCACACACCAAACAGAAGTCACCTATTTGGATAATGTTGTTGCATGAAGCCATGTTTTTCCCAAACACATCTCATATACAAAATACATTACAATAACCCTTTCCTGCTCTGAAGCAAAGTGAAAATGGCTTTATGTAACCACCCTTAAACCAGAACAGCCTTATGTCTGTTCAGGTTTCATACCGTTTGCTGCTCATCAGTATGTTAGGTATGGAAATGAAGCCTTTACAACTTGTAACTGTTAAGAAAGGTCTTGAATTTAGTTTGATTTTCTAAATGACAACAATGTGTCAAAATGCCTATCTTAGTGGTAATAAGCTAAGTCACCCACTGGTATGGTATTTCGATGCGCCCTTTCCAGCACTCCAGCAGTGTTTTCAACATTTCCAGGTTGTTTCGGAAAACTTGCCGGTTGTCGTGGTAAATGTTTTTCACCACAAAATGAACCAGTCGGGAGGCCAGGGCTTGTCCTTCTGCTGTGTCCTGTATATATATACATTGAAATGTCATATGGTTTTTAAGCTCTGAGAAACTACAGGATATTTTTAAACATTTACATTAAAATAGACCTTGTAAAATTGGCATGTTCAAAAGACATTTGTACCTCCCCTGATAGTCAAATCACCTACAAACAAAGTAAGTACAGTTGTGCTTACATGGTCATTTATGGTTTTGCTCCTCAAACTCATTTTTGATAAATGTGTAAAACCAATTCACAACAAAAGTTCCAGCTCATCACAAAATACGCCTGTTAAAAGAATTGAGTTACATTGATCAGTTAACGATGTATTAATTTCTTTCACAAACGAATGCAAAGAAAATAATGGATTCAACAAACATGGCAATGTGATCAAACCAGTTATAAAACATTTAACATATTAAACCAAGCTAATTCTAAATGACAGCAACCTTCACACACAATGTCAGTGCAATACCTCCCCCAAACTGAAATTATTGACTGGATACTGTTTTGGAAACACCAATGCAGATAACTCCAGTGCAATCATTGAGAAGTGTTTCATGTAGGTTGGTTCGTTGTCTAACTTTGTGGAGATAAAAATAATTTTTAACCCAAAAAGATTACCACCAAGTTCAATGATTATTCAATGAAAGCTATTCAAGTTAGACAAGAGACAAGAGAAATTTGGCTATTTTCCAGAATTTTAAGGCTATTATTGTTATGTGCTAAATGTCATCTGGCTGGTTATTAAAATTTGGCCAATATATTATGTCTATAAACATTAAGTTTCATTATGATCTGATTTGATCTGTTTGAGTTAGTTAGCGGACATTGTTCTCTCCTGGACGCCATCCGACCACCTACAAAGGATTTTCCCAAAATAGAGCATATATGCAGTATTAAACATTAACAAGAGCACCAAATAACGGGTGCCAACGCTCCGCAGCAGGTGCAGTTTTGAATAAATGATAGCTTGTCAGATTTTTTAAAAGGTAACAGTGACCTTGACCTTTGACCTAGTGACCCAAAAATGGGCGTGGCATGTAGAGCTCATCAAAGTGCAGCTACATATGAAGTTTCAATGTTGTAGGTGGAAGCACTTTCATTTTAGAACCAATGTTCAAAAGGTTTTAAGGTTTAAGCACGACCCGGACGGCGGACGACACAACAAGCTTGCTATGACAATACCTCAGGTTTTCTCCAAAAACAGCCGAGCTAAAAATGTGTAATTCATCGTAAAAGCACCTTTGACATAACTCTCTTGAAGAAAAAGTCTGTAACAACAAAAATGAGATACAAAAATATTCATGCCTACCTCTGGTATGGCCTGTTTATGCCAAGACAGCATGGTGACAATGAGGTCAGTGACGTAGTAGTTGATACCAGTATTGCCAAGACGACCAGACACTATGAGCTGGGTAAGGGGGACCAGCCAGTGTTGGGCGTATGACTCAAATACCTGCAACAGTATCCATAAATGGTTAACTATTTGTGAATCTACGAAAACAGCCTCATTTCAGGAAAACTAGGCTTAATGCATTCTGAACAGGCTAATCAGTGAAAACACTTTCCAATTTCATGAAATTTTTCATTGAAATTCTCTTCTTAAAGGGATCTTTTCACGCTTTGGTAAATTAACAAAATTGAAAAAAGTTGTTTCAGATTCGCAAATTTTCGTTTTAGTTATGATATTTGTGAGGAAACAGTAATACTGAACATTTACCATGGTCTAATATAGCCATTATATGCATCTTTTGACGATTTTAAAACCTAAAAATTATAAAGCGTTGCAACGCGAAACCATTGAATAATTTGGAGAGTTCTGTTTTTGTCGTTAAATTTTGTGAAACTACGAAGATTGCTTATATAAGGTATAAAATACTTCATGTATATGTACTCGGCGGAATAGCTCAGTAGGCTAGAGCGTTTTTACTTCAGGACTCTGGCAGGACTCCAGGGGTCACTGGTTCGAAACCTGGTCCAGGCAATGTTTTTTTCCTTTTTTTAATTTTATTCTTGATTTTTTACTGGAGCTTTTACGATTCAATGTTTACATTAATCGAAATAAAGCATTTAATGAATAAGTTAAAAAATGCCAAAATCTGTGAAAAGGCCCCTTTAAGAAAAAAAACCAGTAAAGGCGAAAAATGTTGTCCCAGATTAGCTTATGATGAAACAAGAGCTGTCACCATAGGATGACTTATGCCCCCTATAAACGCTTGATAGAAGTTATGAGCTTTTTTCGAAACCTAAACGCAGATTTCGAAACCTAAATGCGGATCCTAAGTTCAAGGTCAAGGTAACAGAGGTCAAAATTTGTGTTCGTATGGAAAGGCCTTGTCCATATACACATGCATGCCAAATATGAAATTGCTATCTGTAGCGTCATAGAAGTTATGAGCATTTTTCTAAACCTAAACCCAAAGTGTGACTGACAGACAGGCGGACGGACAGTCCGATCACTATATGCCCTCCTTCGGGGGCATAAAAATCACAAGCTTGTCTGGGACAATACTTAACCAACATGCACGAGGCCAAAATTTCAAGAACACAACTGAAATGCATGAAGATTAGACAAAGAAATGGAATACTATTTTAATATAACTGTTATTGTTAAAATGTCAATAAAGATTGTTTTCATTATACACAAAGAAACTGTATATAGAAACAAGAGATGTGTTTGTCATAAACACAATGCCCCCTATAGCGCCGATTTGAAAAAAATAATTCAATACATCATTTTGCATCATTTTGCAGGTTTAGAAATTATCTCCCTTTTAAAGCTTATTGCTTTCCTTGAATTGTATTTTTTTACTTTTGACCTTGAAGGATGACCTTGACCTATCACCTCTCAAAATGTGCACCTCCATGAGAAACACATGCATGCCAAATATCAAGGTGCTATCTTCAATATTGCAAAACCTATGTTAAAGTTTTCGGACGGACGGATGGACAGACAGTTCAAATGCTATATGCCACCCTACCGGGGGCATAAAAAACAATAAGAAATGAAATTACATTCTTCTGGCTATAGGCCTAAGATTTGAAACATGAAATAACAGTGAAAGATACAAAACTTGTGTGTATAAGACGTGTAGATAACTTGATTATACTTTGCTTGTATCAAAAATGTAAGTAAATGTATACATATATATAATAATATGGACCTTTCACATTGTTTCCTATCCAGACTACCATGTTCTATTTTTTTCAAATAAAAAGTGCATGTACATTCGCATTTTATACACAGAAAATTAGCTTATTTATTATAGAAGACTGAAATTTATGGTTAAAATCTGTAAATTATGTAGTAAAAAATGCAACCTGCAGGTCAATTTGATACATTTTAAGAGATTTCTTTCAACGAAAATACATAAATAAATAAATGTAAATATATGAATTTCTACATAAATGTTTGAAATAAACAAAATTTTAGTATTTAAAATAAAAAGAAACACCATTGAACGTAAATGGAAAATTTAGATGAAGGCAGTATATAACCTTAGTCGTGTTGACAACAAGTTTCCCAATGAAGAGTTTGATGTTGTAATGTGTTCGTGGAGATGTTATCTTGGTGTGAAGTTTCTCCATCCACGATGGCAGATCAGGTTTACCAGAGACCTGCAAGGATGGACGCATGAAAAATTGAGCCACTTTCTGGGAAAACTGGGCTTAATGCATGCATGTCAAGTGTCAACCATGAGTAGTCTGTAAAGTCCTGGTGACACTTTCAGCCAAATCTAAAGACATTAAATTAACAAAAAATATCATAGATGTTGAAAAAAATTGTCATCCCTGATTAGCCTGTGCGAACTGCAAGGCTAATCTGGGACGACACTTTACATACATACATTAAGCCCCATTTTCCCAGAGTAAGTCTTAAATATATACTATACATGAAACAACAAAGCCAAACATGTTTGTAACTTGTATGATACTGCTTTTGTGTTTATAGGTTTGGCATGAAAAGGTGGAGGTGTTACACGTATATGCAAAGGCAGATTACAATCCATCTTATATCTTTGCAGCGATTTTCCTCCTTCTTTATAAAGTACCTGTAAACGGTACTTTCCCAATCGAACGAAAATTCCCAAATTCCCAAAACGGTACTTTCCCAATCGAGCGAAAATTTCCAAATTCCCAATCGGCATCTGGAAAAATCCCAATCAGCGTCCGAATTTTTTCTCAAAACGATAGAAAGTTTCGTAAAAAAAACAACTTTCGGCGAGCGAACAAAGAAAATCGTATAGTTGTGTGTAACCACGCGCTCGATTAATTTCGAGTTTTATTATTCAGCGCATTCAATCAATAGAGTTGTTACTGCTTCCGGTTCTTTTGCCAGGCAGCCAGCGTACTGTTTTACGTCGGTTTGTAACCGTATCGTAGTTTGAAATGAGTCATAATAGCAAATATTATGCCAAAAAACCAATCGGAACCATCTATCACAGGACACATTGACAGCAATAATGATGCTGTGCAGGGAGGGATGCAAGCAACTGAGTGATGATCAAACATCAAAGATTGTTGAAATTTTCACAAAAATGAAAGAGAGAGACATTGCTTTAAAAGAGATTAAAACAACTAGTAATTGATTTGGTGTGTTCTTTATAATATTTTGTTACTTATATAAACTTTATAACTTAATGGTCATTAAGGCATGCCTGCAAATGATTATTTAAATGGGTATGTTCAATTAAGTATGAACTGTATGATGTATTCAATAAGACCCAAACTTCACGACGCGATTTTCCCAATTTCAGGATTTCACGACTCGATTTTTCCCAATTTTGAGGTTTTCACGACTCAATTTTTCCCAATCGGACCGGTACGGGTACTTTTCCCAATTGGACAAGGAAAATCGCTGCTTTGATTGTTTCCTGGGTTTCCATGATACAATATGAAAATGAATACATGCATTAATAAGCCTTTACTGGTTATAAGTAAGTTTACCTCCTTTGAATATTACAAGAAACCACATGCCAAGTCCACTGTGGCGTTACCGTAGTGACAGGAGGTGTGATGTTGTTCTGCTGCATGTGCTTGATGACTGCTATCATGGGGGCCATGCACTCATGTTGGTTGAGAGGGTCCATCTCCAGCTCTACAAAGTCACCCTCCACTGTCGCTGACACTGACTAGAAAAGTACAAACATTACACAGGAGTGTCTTTTTGCAATCTGCACATAATTTGGATGCTGTTTTTACATAGTTCAGTAACATTATATTTGTATATTTAATTTGTATTTTTATATAATAAATGTAACATTATCAAATTGCAATAATATAAACATGATTCACCATATATCTATTTGAAGGAGGGTGAATGTTGTCATATTAAATGTTTATATGCAAGCATGTTTGGTGTATATATTTCTAAACAATGCTACAACAAGAGCTGTCTCCATAGGATGACATATGTCCCCAATAAACGCTTTAGTTATTGAAATGCACTAAGTGACCCCGTGACCTAGTTTTTAACCCGGCATGACCCATATTCAAACTTGACCTAGATATTGTCAAGATACAACTTCTGACCACGTTTGGTAAAGATCGGATGAAAACTATTTGAATTAGAGAGCGGACACCATGCTAAATCCTTGAAATGCACTAAGTGACCATGTGACCTAGTTTTTGACCCGGCATGACCCGTATTCGAACTTGACCTAGATATTGTCTAGATACAACTTCTGAACAAGTTTGGTAAAGATCGGATGAAAACTATTTGAATTAGAGAGCGGACACGAAAAGTGTGACAGACTGACAGACTGACAGATTGAGTGACAGACTGACAGACAGACTGACAGACAGTGCGAAAACAAAACTTTCAGAACAAAACATCAATAACTAGTGGGCTGTCTCAACATGTTTAGCCCAAAGTCAATAATGCTTGTAGTTATTTAACCAGCAGCACCATCAACATGTTTAACCAAAACCTCTGATTGGTAACATTTTAGTTAAATTATTTTAAATTTATATTATGAATGGTTTTTGTCCAAATCTAACATTTGAGTTTGAGCTAAACCTTCCAGGTGGTCAGATTGTTTATGCCAAAATCATTTCAAACAGTTGACATTTGTGGTAAGTTAATTCAAAAGCATGATGACCAACATTCCCCACAAGCTTCTTAATGACTAAATTTGACCGCTAATGGTGACCTTGCCCTTTCAGGTAGGGACAAGGGTGTTACACACGACACACTGTATCTTCATAGAGGTAATTAGTAAGATATTTTAAATTTGCTTAAAGAAGTACAGAGTTACAGTCAGATCAAGCCGTTTCATGTCTGAATTCGACCTGTGTCTTGTTAGAGTGATCTTGACCTTTGACCTAGGCAGACTGGTGTTTAACACAATATGTCCTATGATAATGGTCCTTTGAGCTCAGTAATGCTTAAATTTCACAATGAATGAGAGAGTTATAGTCACAACAGGCTTGAATGCAAGCAAACATGCACGTACATTCGACCATTGGGACCGCAATATCACGATTTCCATAAGATGGCTTGACAAACCAGTATTGCACGCATACAACATTTATAAATGATGAACAATAATAAGAGAATTAGTTGCAAGACAAGCCATATACCTGATCATCTTCTATTTCCACTGACTGCAGTTTCTTCCTTGTCCGCACCTGTCCACCAGAGCTCAACATAGACTGCAGTAGAAA
The DNA here is from genome assembly GCF_020536995.1 of Dreissena polymorpha. Classification (NCBI taxonomy): domain Eukaryota; kingdom Metazoa; phylum Mollusca; class Bivalvia; order Myida; family Dreissenidae; genus Dreissena; species Dreissena polymorpha. The sequence continues at coordinate 27,917,633 of NC_068356.1, read as the reverse complement.
TCACCATTAAAACCAAAAGATAAATCCACACATGCAATACAGTTCTATAACATTTCTATTTCTATATCATAACAAATATAAGGCTCTACCAAATGTACAACAGTAAGCATATTTATCACATGTATACATCATTTACTTGAATGGCTGCTGAACTGCTTCTAAGATATATTTATTTTGAACAGTTTTTTTGGGTCATTTTCCAAAGAATAATACAAATATTCTTGATGGAATTTTCGGTTTAAAGCAATTCATTTCTTGATAGTTTGATGACAGAAGCCATACTCTAAGCTTGGTCTAGGGTTAATAAACATTCTATGTATTGCTCTGTATTGAAGCTATAGTTTTGAATAATATTCTGTTGTTATTTGTTGTTACACAAACAGATTCTTTAATTCATTCCAAACAAGAAACTTATACCTGTTTTATACAAAATTTAGCATTTCTCAAACACTCACTCTGGGATTACTGGGCTGAATGCCTCTGCGGAAAGTGTCGTCCCAGATTAGCCTATGCAGTGTTCATAGGCTAATCTGGAATGACATTGCACACAAGCATTAAGCCCAGTTTTCCCATAGCAGGCTCACATACAACTGTACCCACCATACTGTTGGACATTGAGAAGTACTGTGACACGTCCTCACTCAGGCTGCTGTCTGCCAGGTACTGGGAGGCCAGGTGGTACGAGGCCCCCACATCCCCCTCCTCCTCCTCTGCACGTGACTCACGCACCTCTGTGTGGATACGTACAAACTTCTTCTTACGCTCCAGTGGAGACTGACCATTGGAACAAAAATTAAAATAATTAACTAAAACATGTTTTATTCAAAATGCTGTAGCCTTAAAATATTATTTCACATAACTCAACCTTCGCTTAAAAATGCTTTAAAAAAGTTTGTTAGATATAATATTATTATATTTGCATTTTTCCTTTAATTAAATGTTATTGTATTTTCTTTTTCATAAAAATAAGTTTATTTTGGACAGTATCTACCTCACAACAACCTTTAAGGGAATTTAAGATGCCTTTTGAGTTCTCTTTCTCCTTTAGAATCTTTTAATTGACCTGTTTAAAAAAAAAAATCCACACCTGACCATGCTAATTTTTCAGAGCACATAATCTGCAATGGTGTATTATTCTAACTTCCTATTTAATAACCATTAAATAAATAGTTACGATCAATTCACATCTGTACATTTGAAATTGCACATAAACAGCACAATGTCCATTTGAAACTGCATTTATATGAGAGAAATGCGTTTAAGAAAAAAATACCATAGAACACTCTACAAACTGACTGCAGTTACCTGAAGTTCCACTTGAAATTCATAATTTCTGCCCTTGTCAATTATGTTTTCCAAAAGAAACTGCCCCTAAAAGTACAAAAGTACAAACATCTGAGTTTGATCTTGACCTTTAAAATATTTGTCATCAAAGTACCCAATTTAAACAGTTATTTTGTTAAAATGAATACAAATGACTTTGATAATCAAGTTTATAGTGTTAGATACATTTATGTTCAAGTACCTATCATATGAAAAAAAAATCTAAACACATGTACAGAATCACATCCCTTTATTGTCTATCAACTTTGAAATGTTGATAACAAAACAAACAATGCAAGCCAAAATATATAAAATAAACCATCAGAGTTTGTATGGTTCTTAATTAGACACCAATTACAAGGATAATTGAGACAGTATCATGATAAGGCCATTCACACTTACTAGCACGTCCGATATGCTGCACATGCTCTATAACCAGCAATGAACCGGTCATGCAAAACCTTAACAACATTCTGTCACAAGTGAACACAAAAACGAGAACCTTGTTTTCTTTTTCCTCAAACAGCAGTGCTGTGTAGAACTTCAGTTCTGTCTGTGTGCGGGATATGAAGGCTATCATGAGGTTGTAGGCCGCGCAGTGGTACTGACGTCTTAGCTCAAGCAGGGTGGTCTCCTCTCGAATGTCTTCCCCTTTAGCCTCATGAGCTTGTCTGATTTCATAATGCATTGAATATGATCAATAGCATCAGAAAAAGCCAGTAAAGCCTGAATTTGTATGTATGAATGTATGGTAGTTTTAAATTTAAATACTTGCTCATCAGAACTTTTTAAGAGAAAGCAAACATGTAATTTGTAGATTAATTCTACAATGTTCACCAAAAAACATATTAGTAATAACAATGTTTGAAAGAGTTACTGATGTCACTGATGTGTGTGACCTGATTATTATGCTGTTTACACACATAAGAGAGCTATACATTTTGGTGAAAACTGTAACAGTTTGAACATGGTTGCATTTATTTAACTATATCAGGTATTAAAATTTAAAGTTTCTCGTTTTGATACATATTTTGTATGTTAATCATGTAAAGTAAAGGCAAAACATCACATATTTTGTGATTGCTCTACAAAGAAATGCACTCACTTTGATATGAAGCTGGTGAGCTCCTTGCCTGTCTGGACATTTCCCCCTGCAAACACCTTGTTGATGGGGGCGTTCATACCAACCACATCATCCTTACCAAGTCGTGAGTACAACACCTCAAGAAGCTGGAAACACCCCATACGAGAAATCAACTGACCCTCCAATATCCCCTCTGAATTCTGAAAAATGAATATGAACATTCTTTGAGTGAGATCAAGTGACCGTCCAGTATCCCCCCTGAACTCTGAAAAATGAATATGAACATTCTGTGAGTGAGATCAACTGACCCTCAAATATCCCCTCTGAACTCTGAAAAATGAATATGAACATTCTGTGAGTGAGATCAAGTGACCCTCCAGTATCCCCTCTAAACTCTGAAAAATGAATATGAACATTCTGTGAGTGAGATCAAGTGACCCTCCAGTATCCCCTCTAAACTCTGAAAAATGAATATGAACATTCTGTGAGTGAGATCAAGTGACCCTCCAGTATCCCCTCAAAACTCTGAAAAATGAATATGAATATTCTGTGAGTGAGATCAAGTGAACCTCCAGTATCCCCTCTGAACTTTGAAAAATGAATATGAACATTCTGTGAGTGAGATCAAGTGACCCTCCAGTATCCCCTCTAAACTCTGAAAAATGAATATGAATATTCTGTGAGTGAGATCAAGTGAACCTCCAGTATCCCCTCTGAACTCTGAAAAATGAATATGAACATTCTGTGAGTGAGATCAAGTGAACCTCCAGTATCCCCTCTGAACTCTGAAAAAATGAATATGAACATTCTGTGAGTGAGATCAAGTGACCCTCCAGTATCCCCTCTAAACTCTGAAAAATGAATATGAATATTCTGTGAGTGAGATCAAGTGAACCTCCAGTATCCCCTCAAAACTCTGAAAAATGAATATGTACATTCTGTGAGTGAGATTAACTGACCCTCCAATATGTGCTCCGAACACGGAATTGCGCCAACAAAGAAAATATTAGACTACAAGATTAATGGCAGCCCTTTAAATTTATCACATAGAGCATTGACAGCTGCAAATCAGCTATATAACAGTTAATAGAATACGGGTCTTTCTCTGGGAAAAGAAGGTTAAATGCATGTGAATACAGCATCATCCCAGATTCACTGTGCAGTCTGCAGGACAACCCTTTCCGCAAAGACTGGATTTTTGTTAAGAGGTGATTTCATTATTACAAAATATTCCATAAAAGATTTAACTGTGGTCTCTGATTAGCCTTGCTGACTCAAAAAGGATAATCTGGCACAACACTTTACACACATGCAGTAAGCCCCGTTTTCCCAAAGTGTGACTCACATTGCTTAGTTTCAATGCATACAACCACTAAACCTCTCACCTTGCTAAATTTGGCCTCAATAAGATCCTTCATTTTCAAGATGTGGTCACTGAAGAACTCCATGACAACTGATTTGTGTACCACATTCAGCATGGTGAGGCACACACGCTCTATCACTGCCCGACGAATGTTAGCTGGAAAGCCCGAAGTCTTCAGGAATATGTTAATAGGGACATCCAGGGCTGGTTTCTGCTGGTCGCGTGGCAGCCTGTGTACGGGGAAGGCCACATTCACAAAGTTTTTTATGCAGAAATGAAAAACAGCACCATTACAAATTAAACAGGAGCAACGCATAGCGGGTACCAACGCTCGGCTGTGGGTGCACTTTTGAATAAATGAAAGCATGTCAGAAGAAAAGCACTTTGATTGTAGAGCCTATGTTAAAGTTTCATATTAGAGGTCACATTGACCTTGACCTTTGACCTAGTGACCCAAAAATGGGTGTGGCGTGTAGAACTCAACAAGGTGCAGCTACATATGAAGTTTCAAAGTTGTAGGTGGAAGCACTTTGATTTTAGAGCCAATTTTAAGGTTTTAGCATGATGCGGACGTCGGACAAGCTGGCTATGACAATTACCTCGAGTTTTCTCTGAAAACAGCCGAGCTAAAAATGCTTAAATTATAGCTAATAATTTAAGCTAAACAGAATGATCATGTTCAACAATACAAGCTTTCCATTAATTAATTGTCTCAATATATAACAACAGTTATGGAAATTTGTTTGCATATTATTATTTACAACAACAATGTGTTTGTCAGAAACACAATGCCCCCTACTTCGCCGCTTTGAAGCCATATGGGCAATGTTAAAGTTTTCGGACTCATGGACAGACTGACAGATGGACGGACTGACGGACAGTTCAAAAACTATATGCCACCCTTCAGGGGCAGAAAAAAGTTTAACAAACTTTGTATGCATATGTTTCTTATTCATTTCAAACACTCTGATGTAATGAAGTAGCTCCTAAAAATATATGTGAGTTTCTCCACATGACAGACATTGCCCAGGCGAACATCAAATTGAGCAAGATATACACACTGTTTAGTGAATTTTACAATAGCCGCTTGAATGGCTGCTTCATGCACATGTTCTGGCTCCCTGCAGAAAATGGAGATCAAGTACTCCAGAAGCATTGGACTTCCTGTGAGCTGGAAACCCGACAGGATCTAAAATGGGAACCAAGCATTTGGTGACTTGTGATGTACAAATGACAGTTTATAGAGACATACAGAATCATCTAAGTGGTACCTATCCTTCAATCATTCTGCACGCTGAAATACATTTTGTAAGATAAAAATCTCAAAAGCCCAAAATGAAAGGGAATTTTGTAAAAATTCCAATATTTCCCTATGAAAGTTAAACTGTTTAGATATTTTTATTTGCACATGGGCCATTGAAAATATTGTAAAACTCCCTTACCAGTTTTAAAACAACTCATCATCACACATACACACAAATATTCTTTATAAATATTGAATGGTTGTCCTTTAAAAATCGCATACTGTGTCTAGTGTCATGATGTATTCCTGGTAGACTGGGCTGTCCTTTATCAGTTCAGAACTGCGTAATGGGAAGTTGTCCACAACCAGTCGGTCCAGACTAGACCTTCAAATAATACAAAACAGAAGGTTTTACTACGCGTGTGAGACTAAAACGTACTGACATACTTCAAATAATGTAGATATCCTGTCAAGGGCTAGGGATTCCGTCCATAATGTAGATATCCTGTCAAGGGCTAGGGATTCCGTCCATAATGTAGATATCCTGTCAAGGGCTAGGGATTCCGTCCATAATGTAGATATCCTGTCAAGGGCTAGGGATTCCGTCCATAATGTAGATATCCTGTCAAGGGCTAGGGATTCCGTCCAGACAGGATTTTTGTTTAGAAGAGACTTCAACAAACAAACAAATCCAGAAAAGTGGAAAGTGTCTTCCCTGATGAGCCTTTGTAGACTACACAGGCTAATCTGGGACAACACTTCACGCATATGCATAAGCTCGGTTTTCACAGAACAAGGTTTAATTCTTCTACAACAAACTTAGTGATCAGCCTTACTTAATGGCAGAGAGGATCTCACTGTCTGATGTCTTCGTGAAGAATGGCAGGAGCTCTAGCACACGTCTCTGACAACACACACAAGAACTGACATGTATTTCTTATCTCAAGTATACGAAAATACAAACAAAACTGTTTAACAGAAGTAAACATATAGAAGTAATCCTGCGTAAACGCTGTTCAATGCACTTGATTTTTGCCAGTAAATGACTATAAAGGTCCTGATCTCATTCTTAACATTTTATTTCAATATCAGGTGTAAATATAAAGATGTGGAGAAGTTGCCCACAAACATTTACCAAAATTTTTGAAGTTCAAAAAGGCCCATTATTCTGCTGAATTGTAGGTCAGAGTTATGACACTTGATAAGTGACCTTGAACAATGACCCAAAACACGTGTTTAGTTCCAAGAGAATACCTGTTATGGAAACAATAATATTAAGATATTGAACGTTAACCTAAACCAAAAATTCAAGTTTAAAAAGTTGAAGATAATGGTAATGGAATTTGGTATGTGACCTCACACAATGAGCCTAAAGGCAATAGTTGCAGTAATTTGGCTGATTATGAACCAATATCAGGATGTCTGTAGTGTTTAAAATGCACTGACAAAATAATACATCCTAGAAATAGCACTTTGAATATACCTTGAAGGACAGTTTTGTGCGTGTATCTGTTAGCAACGTCTGATACATGCAGAGAATCTGTGGAAAACAGGCCTGCTTCTTGTTGATCACAAACTGTGAACATAATCAATAATATATAACAAGACAAAAGGCATCTTGAAATGCACCAAAGGAACAAAAAACAAACATAGAATTCATAAGACTACCTTTTTAAATTTTAAATTGTGCACTTCATGTGTTCTGCAAGTAAGAATACAATGTACACAACTCAAATAAAAGATACAAAACCATCCCAGACACAAAATTGGGAACCTGTTAAACAGCAAAGTTCATATCAACAGTGTTCCTACTGATTGATCATTAAATAATTAAGTAACCTTAACCTAATTGAGCACACAGGTAGGTACACAATATGAACTCACCTGACTGTCAATGAGAAGCAGTTTAGTCAGCAAGGCCAGTGCCATACCCTGGGTATCTGTAGTGGAGTCCCTACCCCACCAGCCCTCTAGATCTGACCAGTGGGACAAAACTGTCTGCAGAACATTACCCCCTTCTCTGAAATGTACAACATACTTGATAAATTAATGGGTGCATACCTTTTAAAGCACAACGTGTAGATATATAAATATGTGCCATTGTGCATATTATTAAGGCACATATGGTAACTATCTAGACAATTCCAGTGAGAAAGATCTGTCTGCAGCACACAGTCCCATTTTCTTTAATGCATAAATATACCATTATACAGACAATTTATAATGTACAACTGATCAAACACAAACATATAATGCATGTGTCAAGGCCTTTTTACATTCATGTACATACATATTATTTTTTACATTCAGCAAGTAACATTAACATAAATGATAACATGAAGTGCCTTCTCACATTGAGTACATTACCAAAAATGCATATTGATAACACACCTGTTTCTTAGCTCCCTGTCCCGAGTCACATGATTCACAATGGCCGTGAGGACAGCAGGTACTCTACAAGCATCTTCTCTCCTCTTCAGCAACTCTGCCAGCAACACTGCAATATTGCCAACACCAAACACCATAGTTTCGGTGGTGAATGTTGTGAAGAAAAGGTCACCGTGACTTTGATCCTGGGTCCCACGTGTATCTCGAGAAACACGACTGCTGTCAAATATCTTGGCCAATAGTGTTTCAGGCTGAAAAAAGGAAGCATTATTGTTTACTAAGAGTTGCATACAATTTGAAAAGACAATGGTTTGCTATGTTAAGCTAACAACTCCAATGCCTTTTGGTGAAAGATGAATGTTTATGGTTTGATAATTGACCTACTGCAGCCATTTTCAGTCAAGGATTGAGTTGGCCAATTGATTTCAGTTGTAAACTATAGCAAATGGTTGCATGATGCAATCAATAAATGATTCAAATGGCACACACACTAAAACAAACAGAAACTGAAGACAATATATATCATATGATTCTGCAATTGTTCTAATATTTTTTTTGTTATTGACAAACTGAAACTAAATAGCCCATAATTTACTGTACATGTAACATGAACAGTAAAATCAGAAAAAAAACTTTGGAAAGATTGATAACAAAATAAACAAATAGGTTAACTGGTATAGCTTGATATATCTTATACAATATTTTTAGGCAGTAATTTTTTCTGTATATGATTACAAACTACCATAATTACTCTATGTTTTCGGACACTTAAAAATAATTATTTGTTTTCGTGTCCGAAAACTTAGATACAAAAAATATTCACAAAATACAGGTGTCCGAAAACTTAGAGTCGACAATTTAAGTGTCCGAAAATAGCGTCAGTTGTATCTACGACTATCGGTAATAGCACGCGCTTGTAAAATACCATGCCTTATTGTATAAATTACAGTTATATATGTTTGCACTGCATTTAAATAATTTTAAATGCTTAATTTATTTGACAGAAAGTTACTACAAGGTTGTACTTTGACCAACGAGTTCAAAGATGAGCATGTGATGCATCGATACTCGCTAGTATGAACCTGAAATTAACACAATAAAAAAAGCAAACTATAAATTATTTGTTTGTTCATTTCCGATAGTTGTTGTCTAACACCTTCCATTGTTCGTAAAACTTGCAATAGGGTGCAACACACTTTGAAGCGTTTAGTATTTGTCACAGTTATTTTACTGAGAAGGGGTAGTACCATTGCGGTAGATAATTGAACTGTTAATTGGCACCACCCCTGGTAGTCATAACGCTTATGCTATCCGGCAAAACCATTGTTTAATACTGGTTTACAAGGTTATTTACCCAATAACGCAAATGTAATGGTCCGTTGCCCTCAGGCATGCACCTGCTATGTTTTATGATGTTAATCTGGTTGTAAAACCCCATGATCGAAGTGTCATAAGATATCGAAAACAGGACCGAAATTTGGTAAAATAGCGCTGTAAAATATACTGTCCGAAAACTTAGAGACATTAATTATGGACGAAAACTCGTGTGTCTGAAAATTAAGAGTCACAAAAAATAAATATTTTTGCTAAAAAAAGGGGTGTCCGAAAACTTAGAGTGTCCGAAAACATAAGAGTAATTACGGTATTAAGCTCTTTCAAATATGGTACCTTAATGTCCAATGACAAGGCCAAACTCAGCATACCCTTGGCAACAGTATGACCTGATGGGGTCAAGGTCACTGCCATGACCCCTAACCCTTCCTTCTTCACTAAGCTCTGAAAATTTTCAATGTTGTCATATAAGTGTGATAAAACAGGTTATTGATGCATATTAAAAGAAAAAAAGAGAAGACATCAAACAACAATTACGTCTAGAAGTTACCCTTCAATCCTATTTCATTAATGTTACGGAAAAAGACAATGAAGATGTAGAAAACCATTTAAGTAGACAAGTTGAAACCCATATAAATCATATTTATATTAAAAGAAACTGCATAATTCCTAACCTCAAAGACATTGTCCAATAGTGATTCGGCCGCCTTGAACCGGTTCTGACCTGGTAGGCATGGCAACAGGAGGTCAACCTGGTGCAGCAGCTGGTACCCTTCAAATGTCTGCTGCATGGAGATGAAGTCTGCTGATGGATCCACCAAACACACAGGCAGCTGTGAGATCAAATTCCTGAGAACCAATATGCTGACACTTTGAAATGTTAGAAAATAACACATTAAACTTGATACAAAAGCAAACATCTTTGGAATTTACACTGTTCATTAATGAAATCAAGTAATGGTAGGTTATTGTTGCAAATCCTGTTCTTACAATTGCGATGAACTATTGTAACACTCACCTTCCTTCATCACTAAGGACTGAGGTGAAATGTCTGATCATGTCACCACGGAAACTCATGTTCATCAAACCAAGTGTCTGGCTCATCTGGAGAATGCTCAGTGATAAAGTATCAAAATAAACAAAATTTATATGATTACTACTATAAATTATCATCCTAGTTATTGCAAATATTTTTAGCAAGGAAAGTACAGATGACAATCTTAACAAAGTAAACAAGCGCTGTTTGTAAAACATGCATGCCCCCCATATGGGCTGTCAGTTGTAGTGGCAGCCATTGTGTGAATATGTTTTTGTCACTGTGACCTTGACCTTTGACCTAGTGACCTGAAAATCAATAGGGGTCATTTGCCAGTCATGATCAATGTACCTATGAAGTTTCATGATCCTAGGTGTAAGCATTCTTGAGTTATCATCCGGAAACCATTTTACTCATTCGAGTCACTGCAGGTTTTTTTTTTAGGGAAAGGGGAAGACACTGGACGCTGGGTGAAAGGGGAAAGTAGAGTGCAAAAGAGACATATTTGGGGAAAAAATAAAAACTGTTTTAATCAATGTCTATAACTCATCTACTCTGATTTCAGGCAGGTTTTTTTGGGGTTGTGGGGGTTTGGGCCTTTAGCCCTTATGTGATGGAAATTTTACGCACGATTTTCTACTTTGGGGGAAAAATACTTACTCTCTCATTATACTATTTGTACATGTTTGCACTATATTCATTGCTTTTTTTCATAATTAAGTATGTTTGACAAGATTAAATTAAAATATAATTGAGATATTATAATCATGAGACACATCTGTTTATTAAAAAAAAAAAAAAAAGGGGGGGAATTTTTTGGACTGGAAAGGGGAAAAAAACAGCCCAGTTAGGTGGGGGAAGACGCCGTTAATCGGCGTCTGTTATATATGGTAAAAAAAAACCTGCACTGTGACCTTGACCTTTGACCTAGTGACCTGAAAATCAATAGGGGTCATCTGCTTGTCATGATCAATGTTCCTAACAAGTTTCATGATCCTAGGCGTAAGCATTCTTGAGTTATCATCAGGAAACCATTTTACTGTTTCGAGTCACTGTGACCTTGACCTTTGACCTTGTGACCTGAAAATCAATATGGGTCATCTGCCAGTCATGATCAATGTACCTATGAAGTTTCGTGATCCTAGCCCTAAGCATTCTTGAGTTATCATCCAAAAACCATTTTCCTATTTCGAGTCACTGTGACCTTGACCTTTAATCTAGTGATCTGAAAATCTATAGGGGTCATCTGACAGTCACAATCAATGTACCTATGAAGTTTCATGATCCTAGGCCTAAGCATTCTTGAGTTATCATCCGGAAACCATCTGGTGGACGGACCGACAGATCGACCGACATGTGCAAAACAATATACGCCCTCTTCTTCAAAGGGGGGCATAACAATTGAATAAAACATGCATGCCCCCCATATGGGCTCTCCGTTGTAGTGACAGCCATTGTGTGAATATGTTTTTTGTCACTGTGACCTTGACCTTTGACCAAGTAACCTGAAAATCAATAGGGGTCATCTGCCAGTCATGATCAATGTACCTATGAAGTTTCATGATCCTAGCCATAAGCGTTTTTGAGTTATCATCCGGAAACCATTTTACTATTTCGGGTCACCGGGAACTTGACCTTTGACCTAGTGACCTCAAAATCGATAGGGGTCATCTGCAAGTCATGATCAATGCACCTATGAAGTTTCATGATCCTAGGCATAAGTGTTCTTGAGTTATCATCCGGAAACCATTTTACTATTTCGGGTCACCATGACCTTGACCTTTGACCTAGTGACCTCAAAATCAATAGGGGTCATCTGCGAGTCATGATCAATGTACCTAAGAAGATTCATGATCATAGCCATTAGCGCTCTTGAGTTTTATCCGGAAACCATTTTAGTATTTCAGGTCACCGTGACCTTGACCTTTGATAAAGTGACCTGAAAATCAATAGGGGTCATCTGCGAGTCATGATCAATCTACCTATCAAGTTTCATGATCCTAGGCGTAAGTGTTCTTGAGTTATCATCCGGAAACCATTTTACTATTTCGGGTCACCGTGAACTTGACCTTTGACCTAGTTACCTCAAAATCAATAGGGGTCATCTGTGAGTCATGATCAACGTACCTATTAAGTTTTATGATCCTAGGCATAAGCGTTCTTAAGTTTTCATCCTGAAACCATTTTACTATTTCGGGTCACCATGACCTTGACCTTTGACCTGAAAATCAATGGGGTCATCTGCCAGCCATTATCAATCTACCTACGAAGTTTCATGATCCTAGGCATAAGTGTTCTTGAGTTATCATCCGGAAACCATTTTACTATTTCGGGTCACTGTGACCTTGACCTTTGACATAGTGACCTCAAAATCACTAGCGGTCATCTGCGAGTCATGATCAATCTACCTATCAAGTTTCATGATCCTAGGCCTAAGCTTTCTTGAGTTATCATCAGGAAACCATTTAACTATTTCAGGTCACTGTGACCTTGACCTTTGACCTAGTGACCTGAAAATCAATAGGGGTCATCTGCGAGTCATGATCAATCTACCTATCAAGTTTCATGATCCCAGGCCTAAGCGTTCATGAGTTATCATCCAGAAACCATTTTAGTATTTTGGGTCACCGTGACCTTGACCTTTGACCTAGTGACCTCAAAATCAATAGGGGTCATCTGCCAGTCATGATCATGGTACCTATAAAGTGTCATGATCCTAGGCCCAAGCTTTCTTGAGTTATCATCCGGAAACCACCTGGTGGATGGACCGACAGACTGACCGACCGACATGTGCAAAGCAATATACCCCCTCTTCTTTGAAGGAGGGCATAAATATAAAATGCAAATAGTAAGTAGTACATATGTAGTATAGTATGAAAAAAAAACACCATTTTTGGAATGTTAATATTTACATGGTGTTATTCACTATCAATATATTAGTAGCATATATTGCAGAGACTGCAACCAGTAAACCTACCTCCTGAGGAAGCTGCTTCATAATCTCCACATCACTGATATTGAAGCCAACCATGGCAGGGGAAATGACACAGCTCAATACTAAGTCCCACAAATGTGTGCTGAACAGTCCCTTGGGAATCACCTAAACATAGGACAGGTCAATGAAAGATTTGGAAAAATATTTTCAAGAATTAAATTTAAATTATAAACAATAACTGTCTCCTTAGGATAACATATGCCCCCGAAAAAAGCTTTGATAGTTATGCAAGACAGCTAAATAACAGAACAAAATTTTGTTACCTAAATGCCGACCCTAACTTCAAGGTCATGGCCACAGGGGTCAAGATTTGTGTGTGTCTGGAAAGGTCTTTTCCATATACACATGCATACCATAGATGTTATGAGCATTTTTTCAAAACCTAAACACAGATTTGGAAACCTATATGCCGACCCTAAATTTAAGGTCAAGGTGAAAGGGGTAAAAATGTTCAGGCATATGGAAAGACCTTGTCCATATTCATATGCATACCAAATATGAAGGTTGCATCTGAAGCGACATAGTAGTTATGAGCATTTTTCGAAACCTAAACACGGACCCTAAGTTCAAGGTCAAGGGGTCAAAATTTGTGTGCGTATGGAAAGGCCTTGTCCATATACACATGCGTATAAAATAAGACTTTTACATCTGAAGGGTCATAAAAGTCATGAGATTTTTTTTTTTTTTAAGTGAAAAACAGACAGACATACAGACGGAAAGAGCGATCACTATATGCCCAACTTTGGGGGCATAAAAAGGAAGAACAAACGTGTAATGCCTACGCAGTTTTGCTAAATTATGTATACAGTGTATTGACATTCAGGGTTCTCAGCTTTTTGTATGAACAAAATTCCCTGATTTTTCCCTGATGGAAAATACAAATTCCAGGATCATTATTTCGACCTATTTCTTGTTTTAGACACCCTCAATAAATAGCAGTTTCAGACAATTACATGTATTATATTTATGTAATTTTAAAGCAATGGTCTCCCATCTCCCCTCACAGCCATCCTTTCCTCGCCTTTTCATATTCATTTAATGTTTGTTTTGCAACAATAATTGGAACATATTGTTAAGTAATTCAACATAGCCATGCAGAGGAATCGATTTGCTGTTTTACTTGGACTTTTCGACACAAGTTGGGGAAGTCTGACCAAACAAAGTTCCCTGATTTTTTCCTGATTTCAGGAACTTTTCCAAAATTCCCTGACTTTTCCCTGACTGGAAAAAGTGAATGTATTTTTCCAGTTTTCCCTGATTTCCAGGTTGGCTGGAAACCCTGACATTGCAAATGACTTTATCAGTGCACAAAATTCTGAAATACCAAAATAAGGCCTGTCATGGGTACATAGGTCAAATGTATGTGTGTAAAATGTCATCAACAACGATATTTGCTTGGCAACACAAGGCTAATCTAGGACAATACTTTCCATTTTTATGCTTTTTTCTGTTTTAGGATTGTCTCTTCTAACCATAAAACCATAAATATTACAGCGGCTGATCAAGAGAAGACACATGAAACCTTATTTTCGCACAAAATTTCACAACTATTTGCCGTCTCATGCTTTAATGGTTCTTGGTCATTTGCGTCCGGCAAAGCTGAAAATCAGTCCGCACAATTGCACCAATGGCTTGTTGGAGCAACGCTGGTCCCATCTTGCATAAAACCCATTTCCAACAATGTGGGCCATGCTCAAACACTACTTGGAAGTTTAAATGTAAACCTAGTACCTGCAATGTATCCTTCTTAAACTTTGCAAGCATGATTGTGATAAGTCCAAGCATTCGCACTATCACTGTACACTTTCCCCTGAAAACATTTGTAACAGGATATCAAAATATAAATAGCAATATAGTTTGACACAAAGAAAATATTGCGTCTTTGTGAAACGCCATCTCAAATATTCAAATCCCATAATACACATAAATTTAATTCAGTTTGTTTCCTTTAGATGTATGTTTCTCAATCAGATGCTTTGGTACAAAAATAAATTATACAATATGACTTTTTCTTAGTCAAGTTCACTGCCACAAACATTTTTAATTTGATGTAAAAGTCCTTGTATGAAATTTTCAAAAAAAAATATAATCACCAAATAATACATGTATGCCGATACTAAACAAGAGCTGTAAATTAAAGTTATTAAATTCCCAATTACTGATATGACACCAATACAATAGTGATGAATATGAACACCAAATAGAACAAAAAAAAAATCATCATTTGGCAGGTATAGAAATCATCTCCCTTTAAAGCTTATTACTTCCCTTGGATTTTGTCCAACCCAAACCGGGGGGGGGGGGGGGGGGGGGGGGGGTGTCTGTTGACAGTCAAAATTGACCAAGTCAGACATCACTGACAACAAAGGCCTGTGGTTTATCAAAGAAATCATAGCCAGAGTTCATCATGTATCTATGGACACAAGTCCACAGGTATGTAATGAACCCTACCATTCACAAATTCAGATGGGGTAATCACGTGATAGTCAAGATGGCAACGTCCATACCGAGACGGTTATTTTTGCCGTTTTATACCCTTTATTACTTCTGATTATGTTTTAAATGACGCTCACTTTCCAGCCATATCAGTAAAAAGGTGATTAGCATTTATTTCGTATTCAAATTTGATTTATATCTCAACTTTACTCCCCGCAAATTTTTTCAGTGGAGCCCTAATTAGGTCATCCCGCTAAAAAAATTTGCACAGAGTAAAGTCGAGATATATAGCGAATATTACTATGAAATAAAAGCCAGTAACTTTCTTCCTAATATGGCAGGAAAGTGAGCGAAATAATAAAAATAATACAAGTAATACAGGGTATAAAACGACGAAAAATACCTGCCACGGCATGGACATCGCCATCTTGTTTGTCACGCGATTATCCCCTCTGAAATTAGTACAGGAAAGAAATGATAATTATATCATTAAAAAAAAACCTTTGACAAATCAATCATTTGAGTTATAAATAATCAAAATAAAAAATCTGTACAGTAACTGTGACAACAACCTAAATTCTTGGTAAGGAAATATATAATCTGAGATTTATAATTATATAAATTACTTCCATTAAAATTAAATGTCTATAAAAAATCTCTATTTTTAGTAGCAAATATTTAAAAGCCACTACTGTGACTGTAAATTCATCACTTAAAATGTGCAGCTCCATGAGATACACATGCATGCCAAATATATAAAGTGGCTATGTTCAATATTGAATAATTATCTCCCTTTAAAGCTTATTACTTCCCTTGGATTTGTATTTTTGACCTTAGACCTTGAAGGATGACCTTGACCTTTTACCATGATGTGTTTGTCAGAAACACAGTGCCGCCTACTGCGCCGCTTTGATTTATTTAACAAAAATATATAATTTTGCAGGTAAGATAATTATGTCCATTTAAAGCTTATTACTTCCTTTTGGATTTGTTTTTGACCCGGCATGACCCATTTTCGAACTTGACCTAGATATTGTCTTGATACAACTTCTGACCAAGTTTCATAAAGATCTGATGAAAACTATTTGAATTAGAGAGCGGACACGAAAAAGTGTGACAGACTGACAGACAGACAGTGTGAAAAACTAAATACCCCCTTTTCTTCGAAAGGGGGCATGAAAAGAATAACAACAGCACACAAACAACCTGTTAAAATCCTGTTTCTCTTTCGGAGTGAACAGGTCAGTGTCTTTTTTGATTTTGAAAAGATTGGCCATGCCTTCAATATCTGTGAGTGCCACCTTAGTCACAAAGAACTCCAAACATGCCCACAACTGGCTAGAACCTTTGGCTGGAAATGAAAGAAAACTACCCATTAATAATGTTTTTGATGAGAGCAATAGTTTCCTATAACAATTTTATGAAAACATCAATTAATGTAATTGTTCTATCAAGATAAACACTACAAATATTTGTCTATCAAGTTATTGCATTAGTTAAGTAAGCAAATAATGAACTAAACATATATGGTTTGGTTAACAGCAAATCCTTTTTCCAATTAAATGTTTTTAAATATGAATAGAAGAGACATCAACAATATATGCCTTCAAATTACTTGAGGATGTGCCCTAACCTTTAAACTTAACTCTTTCAATCTAAAATGAGATGTTTGTAAATATGTTTGCCCCCGACGTAGAGCATCCCTGGGACCTTGACATTGGATTTCTTACTTTGAAAATAACTAGAGATTCCATCATTTGTCAAAGACTTACCAGCATACTTACCGGTAAGTATTTGAATAGCTTTCTCTAGATATTATATGGTAACAATTATAATGTCATATAGTGTATGGTAACACTTATAATGTCATATATTGTATGGTAACACTTATGTCATATATTGCATGGTAACACTTATAATGTCATATATTGTATGGTAACAATTATAATGTCATATATTGTATGGTAACAATTATAATTTCATATATTGTATGGTAACAATTATAATGTCATATATTGTATGGTAACAATTATAATGTCATATATTGTATGGTAACAATTATAATGTCATATATTGTATGGTAACAATTATAATGCCATAGGCCCATGTAACCTTGATCTCCTTTAACCAGTCCTGTCGACCTCACACATAATTTTCCTTTAAATTTGCATGATCCTAGGTCTAAGGAGTCTAAATATATTTTGCAGAGCCCCTTTCACCTTGAACTTTGACCTGTTCACCTCCTCAATCAATAGGTATCTTTGTATCCCCTCAAGTAGATCAAGTAGCCAGCACACCAATTTAGATTATTGCAGTTAAAAAGCATTCTGTAGACAACAGGCAGTTTCCAATTTATTGATGCAAATTCATGTCACCTTGACCTTGGACCTGGTGATCTCAAAATAAAAATATATTGTCCTTTCCCTCTATGTAAAAACTATATAATTTTTTTGATAATTGGTATAGAATATAATGCCAAAGCAAAATTCCTGTTTTTCCTGTCTTCTTAAGTTTTGACCTTGTGACCACATGATAGCATGATTGTAGGTAAAAGTATTTTCACAATACAATAAGGGAACAAATTTACTGTTACAACCCTGTGGCATTTCACCTGTACACCTCAAAGTCAACATTTGTCTTTGTATGTCAAAGTGTTGCCTAGATATTGCAGGGAAGACAGCACTGACTGACCTACCTACTCATCAACCATCCAACAGACAGAGGCAAAGCAATATACCACTAGTTCTGAAAGGGGGAGGCATAACAAGTACACAATCAACCTCATTACCTGTGAATAGTTCTCCAGGAGTAAGCAAGTCCTCCCCAAACACCCAGCTATAGCAGTCAAGTGCGGCCAGCACGTTATCAAACCAGGCCAGCGTGGTGTCCAAAGAGAAGGGCCCCGGGCTGTCTGTGAGACGAGGACAGCCTTCTATGCCTTGCTTCACATCTCCAGAGCTGCCACCTCCTTCAAACCTGAGAAAAGAATGCAGATTTGTAAAATGGTTTTGGATTCTACATTTGAACATAAAAAAACAACAATTATCTTACCTCATACAGAATACTTTTTTTATCATTTACTAAGTAAGATCACCAGGTGATGACGTCTGAAGTATTTCATATCTGTCAGTTAAGTAATCATTTCAAAGTATTTTTTTATGTCATGACAATAAATACAAATTTATGATGTCTTTAAATACAGCAAATTCAAGTTAAGTAATGTACATTAATTTATGCAGGAAAAAGCGGTATTTAATTATATATATTTGTTACATGGCTTCTTATTTACTCATCATGGTGAGACACAGCAAATTTTTTTAATATTAATGTACTGCCAGCTAATCTGCACCTTTGAATCCAGTATGTTGGTCCCTTCGCCTTGAGACAAGAATGGAAGAATTTCACAGGTGTCTTGACTACAAAAAATGAAGAACAGAGTCATTAGTTGTCCTGCAATAATTATCCGGATGTGAATGTTGATAAAATATGCTATTTACAAATACATTAATTAATACACATGAAACTGAGTGTTCATACATGTAAACACGACCATGTACACAACAATAAACTTTAAAATGTGAACGCATGTAAACAGACTCATGTAAACAACAACAAACTTAAGAATGTTAGCTTGAAACCTTACAAAGGTTGTTTTATTCTTTAGAAAACTCTGCATGTGCAATTTTCTAATGAGATTTGCAGATAATCTAACAGAGAAACTGATCTACACACAGTGTGACTCAAGTATACCCATCCTCCCTGTAGTTGTTCAATTATGGGAACAAAGGCGTACCTGCTGGCAGCAAGCAACACAAGTTATAGGAGAGCTTCATACAGGCGTGCCTGCACTCCGTCTGGGGGCGGCCACACTGTCGGGTCAGCCAGCGAACTGCTATGTCCAGTGTCACAGACGACCAGCTCCTGTACAGTTAGTTGTATTATTTTGTTTACTAATTTTTGTATGGAAACTTTACTAAAATACTAAAATCACATGCTGTCAGCAAAATCGTGAGAGTGCCCCCCTTAGCATCACATGTTTTAATATCGTCAGATGTTGATACAAATAAGTGTGAACCCTAGTGCGTGTCTTATTTTAACCCTAAAATAATCTTCGTAGAGGACTATTATTAGATGTAATGTACCAAATAGTAAACTGTGGTTTCAGAGAAAGTGATCATTGATATTATTATGTGTCAATATAAATCATGTCACCTCTGGTGTGTGTCCAATTTTGACCTAATGGGCATGTTTTTAACAAGAGATGTGTTTGTCAGAAACACAATGCCCCTTACTGCGCTGTTTTGAAGCCATTTTGTTGACATTTGAACTTGAAGAATGACCTTGACCTTTCACCACTCAAAAAATGCAGCTCAATTAGATACACATGCATGCCAAATATAAAGTTGCTATCTTCAATACTACAAAAGTTATTGCAAAACTTTACCCATGGTTAAAGTTTTGTGACAAACACACACACAGAATGACAGACAGGCAGGCCAAAAACAATATACCCCCGATTATTCGATCCGGGGGCAACAAAAAACAACAACACTTATATAGGACCACAATATTACCTTACATACTTAGAATTTGACCTCTTTTACTTGTAGTTTCAGACATTTTTTGTAAGCAAGTTTATTAAGTGTATAATGACCTTGTGACCCCAAGTTTTTTACACAGGAGCATACTTATAGAAATTTGTTTAGAATTCAACATATACAATTATTCATCTGTGGAAAATGTTGTTAAAGCTTAACCAATGTACCAATTCCAAAATTAGTAATCATGGTGTTATAGAAAATCTCTGTTGAAAAAAGGGGCAAAACTTCAGTTTGTGTGTTTTATTTGGACTGTTCTCAGTTTTCAACAGTATTTCAGTAATACCAGGGTGGTCAGTTCACCAACTCACACTTTTCTTAAGTAAGCTGGTTTACCAGTACTTAGTTCACATACAGGCCAGTAACTGACAACTGTGAAACTTGAGTCACAGTTAAGAGTAGAATGGTCGTTAAAAGAATTTCATGACCACACAAGTTATGTGGATGGGCAGGGGATACAACCCGTTATTGCATCCCAGTGCCTTGTCAGCTGAGCTAAGCTGAATGTAGCATGTTGAATATTAGAAGAAGCAAACATGTATATTACAAGGAACAATTCCTGCAAGTTAGAATGTTGTAAGTTGAAATGTATAGGAAAAACGTCTTCATACAATTTTTTTTCAAGGGACAAATGAAGAACAGACAGACAGACCAAACAAATGTCGATGGTAATTCAAGAATACCTCACTTTACTTTGTAACAGGGTGTATAGTTAACAGTATCACCTAGTAGCTGCATTTAACTTAAGATATAATAAACATAATATTATAATATGCAATATTTATACATATCTTTTTAGTATATTATCAGAAAGTATTGAAGGCAAAAGGTTTTGCTTATTTAAAGTTACCACAGAGGGAAGCAGAGTCTAACTGTTGCCAAACTGCACAACCAAATATTGTTCAAACTAAGACTCATGATATTATTATAACAGTAATTTCTGAAAACTTTTTTGTTAAGACTTACCTGAAAGTTCACATTTCTTCTCGCATCATTTATTCATATAGAACACATTTTGGTATGGGATATAACATATAACAAGATGTGTTTGTGAAACACTATGTTCACCCCCCCCCCCTCCATATATATTTGACCTTTGACCTTGAATGATGACCCTGACCTTTCACCACTCAAAATGTGTAGCTCCATGAGATACACATGCATGCAAAATATCAAGTTGGTATCTTCAATATTGCAAAAGTTTTGGCCAATGTTAAAGTTTGACGCAAACAAACAAACCCACGAACAGACATGGCAAAAACAATATGTCCCCAGTATAGACTGACAGACATAATCAAAGTATTGACAGTACTGGTGTGAGGATGCTTTTGAACAGGATTGATATAAAAGCATCTATTTAAGTTTATCTACATCACCACAATTGTGTATGTGGGTACGAAAATTTGGGGTAGGAAAAAAATGAGTACGAAAATTTTGGGTACAACAATAATGCCAAAAAAATTAAGTACGTAAAAAGATTTGGTTACGAAAATAATTTGGGTAGGAAAAAAATTGGGTATGAAAAAAAAATTAGTTACGAGCAAAATTTGGGTACGAAAAAAAAATTGGGTACGAAAAATGTAAGGTACGAAAAAAAAAATTGGGGGTACGGGGAAGTAGTACCCGTGGGGAACTTGATCCTTTCAGCGAAACTGGGAGGCGGGTTACATTCTCGATCAAATATAACAAGAAATATCTTTAAAAAGGTATTCAATGTGTATTTTCTGTACCACTTATCTTAAAAAACTGTCTTTTACAGTAAAATGTTTGTGGGTTATAACATTATGTTTCAGCATATAAATTCAAAACTTGACATGCTCTTTATTTACACCATGCTCTTTTATGTTACATGTATATCATACCAAACTTTATATTTCGTTGTTTCCTTTCCTAAGTTAATGATGCTATGTGTACGGACGTGATTTCACAATCCCATGTGCATGAACATATACTTTTTCTCTTTTGATTATTGTTCTTTTTCTCTAATTCAATAAGCTTAGGCATGTTTGTTCGTTAAGAACGGCAATAATTTCATGATGATTCCCGATCGAAAGTGGGTATGAGCACATAGTCGTAAGAGCACTTGAATACGTGAGTTCGCCCATGAACACATGGTAAGGTTAACTAAATCACCGCGATATGACCTAATATGTGTTTAAAACAGCAAGCAATATCCAACAAACGAATGAATTGTCAAACATAGTATGTGCACTGATGTGGCTCTGTAATTTATGTTTGAAAAGTTTATAAAATATGCAAAATGAGAAAGCACGCAGAAGAGCGAGTATCACAGATATAATATGGCTATTATGCTGTTTATATACCATAGTCGCTACAACGTTTACAAATGACAGGTTCGAAATAATTCGTTTTCTTTACACTCTGATCGCGTTGAAAGTTAATTATACACGTTTTAATTCGCAATTTATCTACTGAATCACGACAAATGTCAAATACAATACAGAAAATGCATAGTTGTTTCATTGATCTATAAACATATAATGGATTGAACATAACTGATTTAAAATTAACGTTTTCAAACTATTATTAAATCTTTTCCCAGAATATGCTGTCCTATTTATAGCTGAGCTTCCTATACCTTTATCAATGATAATCAGCCAGGTATGCCGATTAGAAAAATCGAGCTATCTCAATCGGACTTGCTCGGTCTTTTACATAGGTTGCAATTGTAAAGAATTTTTTCATGATATGATAACTTAGACGATGCTTCGCAGCATCGTCAAAAAGTCTCAATTACCTTTTTCTTAATTTTAGTCCATTCTTTATCCATAATCTATTTATTGGTTGTGAATACAGGCCCATTTAAACCAGATGTCAAGGGACATACCTAGGTGCAGTTCTGAGTTTATGTGGCACCTTGAGGAGGTCAACCTTGTGCCCAATGATCTTCTCCAGGTGGATCAGGGCCTTGCTGCACTGCTCTTGGGTACCTGATTCATGGAGAGACAAATAAGAACATGGATGGACATTGTAGCAACCATCATCACATAGCATGAAACAGCAATGCCATTACCGGTATATGAGACGCACTCTGGAAAACTAGGGCTTGATTCATGTGCGTGACATGTTGTCCCAGATTAGCCTTTGCAGTCTGCCCGGGCTTATCAGGGACAACAAATTTATTCTTTTATAGTATGTTTTCTTTAAAGGAAGTCTCTTCTAAGTAAACATTTAGTTTAGGCCGAAAGTGTCATCCCTGATTAGCTTTTGACGACTGCACAGGATTATCTGGGACAACAATTTACTGCACAGGATTATCTGGGACAACAATTTACGCACATGCATTTAGCATTTTCCCATGCGTCTAAAATGGAGTCAATGTGCTTAGAAGTCTTGAAGCTTCAGCATGCCATAAGTTCATTCTATTTTTTGAGAAAAGAAACTTATTCCATGCTGGCACCCAACATGAATGTTCTGTTTATGAAACCTTTTACACTACATGTTATAATCTGAGAATTCGCTAACTTTTGCAAAAAAAACGGTTCTTGCTAGTATTTACACCCTGTATTTCGCAGCTTACTATGGCAAGCAGTGAAGCGTGAAAACAGTCGGTTAGTGACAGGGTTGTTCGCACATGGCCGGGGTTGTTTTTAACATTTAAGAAATAACCAATTAGTGTCATTGCATAGGTAATAATGGCAGTTTAAAGGGATATAAATCGTTTAATTTCGCCACTGGTCATGAATTTCTTTTTCCTGATAAAAAGCGCGTAAAAATTGTTGTAAATGTATTTTTTTGTAAATAAAAATTTCGTATCAGGTACAACACCGACATCATTTAATTTCTATTAAGTTTTGTTGTGAATTTCAACTCAAGTACCGGAGCATCTCGCTAATTATTTAGCATTGACATTTCCTCTTAATAAAATATAATTCAAACACGCTGTATCGTTACTGTTACACTGTTTGAGTTCCTTCATTAGGACTGTTTATAAGGGTAAATTCGAATGTACGTATTTTACGGTAAAAATTCTTCTTTTAAGCTGATTCGCGAGCGATCGTACATGAAAATAGGAACATAATTTACATTTTGGTTTCAATGATATACAAAACTTATACAGATACGTATGTAATTATAAAAGTGTTCATCTAAGAATTGGTTTGCAATAATTACGATACAAATATGTAGCAGCACCGTATATACAATGAAAACATTGGGGAAATTTGACAAATTAACCGCGATACAATTAAGTTAGACATTTCTCGAGTTATATCGCGCGCCGGATATATCCTGCTCATAATCTTTGAACCACACCAACCGCGATATATATCGGTGTTGCAGTGTATACGAACAAAAAAGTATTCAGGGTAAGAAGTCAGATTGCTTGCTGCAGTCCTATTTACATACCCCAAGCCTCCAATAAGCATTTTAATGCTAGGCTCCTTTCACTTGTATGCCACTATAAAGAGTTTACAATTATATATAATTAAATTTATACAATGTTACATTTATTTGCATATGGTGGTTTTCATTTGTTCACACATCAAAATGATGATAGTAACAAGGGCTAAATAATGTTCACCTTACCTAGGGACTTCTCATCTGTATGAGCCATGGCCAGACTCTCTACAAGGTGGACAAGCAG
This sequence comes from Dreissena polymorpha, assembly GCF_020536995.1. NCBI lineage: Eukaryota > Metazoa > Mollusca > Bivalvia > Myida > Dreissenidae > Dreissena > Dreissena polymorpha. The sequence goes on along the minus strand of NC_068356.1, from coordinate 27,893,229 downwards.
TTCAAATGTGAACATGTTCACCAGTGGCTCTTCCTCCCTACAATACAGATTACATCTGGTTTTACCAAAGTATCAGTGCATATCTGAACTAAAAATGTAGAGCAGTTGACATGTCAGGTAAAATTGTCTTTGGTAATTAGGAGAATTTTCTGCCACTAAAGGAGAAACCGTGACAAATGTTTGTTTGCCAACATTCAACTGTGAATTGAATTAAACCTAAAAAACAGAAAACAAGATGTTGTTTAAATAAACATAGACTCCCCCAGTGAAAACCTTGCTAATATTGATTCATCTGCATATTTGAGTGAGTCTATTGACCCAAAAGTCGAAAAGTAAGTCAATTATAAGGTTAAACTGAAGTAAGATGATGCAAGTGTGCTGAATGTTGAATGGAAGTATCAAAGCCTTAAGATAAGTAGTATTAATTGATAGCCGATTGGTAAATTTTGGTTTACCAAGAATTGTGATCTTCTAAATAAGTATTGACCTTCTTAATCAGTGTAATCCAGCAAGAATGTAAATGTCAAGGTCATTATGAGATCAGGCTTTGGGTGTGTTGATTGTTCATAAATGAAATCCTTGAAAGTATCAATGCTTTATAGAAAATTGTATTGATGTAAGAGGAAACATCAATTTGGATTAACCAAGAACCTTCTGAATTAAAAGTGCAAAAGTAGTCCAAAGTCAAGGTCAATATGGGGTAAGAGTAATGTGGATTTGTTGATAGTTTGAAAAGACAACATTCATGCAAGTATCAAAGCAGTATTGATGTGATATGTCAATCATGAACGAGGGACTCTCTTTGGTAACAAGCATTATTCAAATAAACAACATTTTTTCTTTTAAAAAGCAACCGTGTACTAAAATTGCATCAAATATTTGTTAACAACTAATGCTTAGTATGTAATTGATAACTGTAAATTGAGTAATATTAAAAGTACCAAAGAAGAATTAATCAAATATATAAATAATGCCCACAAAATAATTTTTCAGCAATGTATCTCAATAAATTAAATTAAAAATGCATTAACAATTGTAACTAAAATGTGGTAAAATACAGTCAATTTAAAATTTATCTATTTTTCAGAAACAAGGCTAGATAAAGTAAATTTACGAAGCCCAAAATATACCTGAATATGGTATAAATGTTGTTGAATGCAAGGGCAGCCCCTAGTCTTTTAAATGGACTGGGATGCAAAGAGTAACTGAAGATCCTTTTCAACACTGACTTTGCATTCATTGGATTATTTTCAGCAGCCTGTAATAAGCAATAAGAAAATTATGTATGATTTTCGAAAAAAATACTAATTCAAGGTCACATACAATTCATATTTGTAAATAGGGAAAAGACTACGAAAACTTTTTCATTTGAATCTGTGACATATTTCGATGAAATGCATGTAATTTGCATTTAACAATTACTGATTGTAGATCATAGGGTAGTAAGCTGGCTGGAGATGTATCAAATATTCACTATGCACAGGTAATATTTATAAATCATAAATCCGTAGTCTCTAAATTTTAAATGGTAAAAAAAATTGCAATTGTGGAAGTAAATGCACCTTTAAAAGCGGTACTAGTAGTTTATAAAAGTACTAAGCATTTCACCACATAAAAGATTGATCCTCCCACTTAATTTTCTGTTAATTCAACTTTATTTGTTTGACACTAATCCAGATATAAACATCATCTAATTGGTTGATCTGTTAGATTTATTAACAGCTTGTGTGTGGTTAATTGCTAACCAACCATTTTCACCTTTTGACTGGTTTGCTTGATGGACCATTTTAGGAATTCATGGATTGTGTGTGGTTAATTGCTAACCAACCATATTCACCTTTTGACTGGTTTGCTTGATGGACCATTTTAGGAATTCATGGAGACACCTCGCTGAGAAGTCCCGTTGAGCAGTATCAGCCTGCTGGATTATCCCTGTCTGAAAAACACGGAGCGAATGTCTATATGAGTGACTGGATTATCCCTGTCTTAAAAACACAGAGCATATGTCTATATGAGTGACTGGATTATCCCTGTCTTAAAAACACAGAGCATATGTCTATATGAGTGACTGGATTATCCCTGTCTTAAAATCACGGAGCGAATGTCTATATGAGTGACTGGATTATCCCTGTCTTAAAAACACGGAGCAAATGTCTATATGAGTGACTGGATTATCCCTGTCTTAAAAACACAGAGCATATGTCTATATGAGTGACTGGATTATCCCTGTCTTAAAAACACAGAGCATATGTCTATATGAGTGACTGGATTATCCCTGTCTTAAAAACACGGAGCGATGTCTATATGAGTGACTGGATTATCCCTGTCTTAAAAACACGGAGCAAATGTCTATATGAGTGACTGGATTATCCCTGTCTTAAAAACACAGAGCATATGTCTATATGAGTGACTGGATTATCCCTGTCTTAAAAACACGGAGCGAATGTCTATATGAGTGACTGGATTATCCCTGTCTTAAAAACACGGAGCAAATGTCTACATGAGTGACTGGATTATCCCTGTCTTAAAAACACGGAGCAAATGTCTATATGAGTGACTGGATTATCCCTGTCTTAAAAACACAGAGCATATGTCTATATGAGTGACTGGATTATCCCTGTCTAAAAAACACATAGCATATGTCTATATGAGTGACTGGATTATCCCTGTCTTAAAAACACATAGCATATGTCTACATGAGTGACTGGATTATCCCTGTCTTAAAAACACGGAGCATATGTCTATATGAGTGACTGGATTATCCCTGTCTTAAAAACACAGAGCATATGTCTATATGAGTGACTGGATTATCCCTGTCTTAAAAACACAGAGCATATGTCTATACGAGTGACTGGATTATCCCTGTCTTAAAAACACAGAGCATATGTCTATATGAGTGACGACTAGATTATCCCTGTCTTAAAACAAATTTTTTAAATAAAATTCATTTTAATTATTAAATACTTACCTGTTATCGTATGCTTATACTTTCCAAGGGGAAATAACTCATCCGGAATTTCAACTGGGAATCCGCCACCTCAATACCGTAATACAGGCCAGGTTAAACATAGTGCAATGCAACCTAGCCAAAAATCGGTAACCAACCCTCAATATTCTTTCAATATATATACAAAAATATTAATCGAATAGCGGGGTGGGAGGTGGGACTTACCGATAACAGGTAAGTATTTAATAATTAAAATGAATTTTATTTAAAAAATTTGTTTTAATGTCATAAATACTGACCTGTTATCGTATGCTGATTTTGCAGCTGCGGTGGGAAGGTTCGTATATATTTTCCCAACACAGTAGAACCCATAAACAGGGTTATCAGCTAATGATATCAAGTAATCTTCGTTAAAACGGTATTAATTATGACTTCTCGGACAGAGTAATATGTCTATGTCGTAAAGAAGACACTACCGTTAGTGAAACCACAACAAGCCCAAACGTATACAAATTGTATTGTTGGCACTTCAGAAAACGAAGATAAAAAGATGACAAGGTGGTCGGATTCCTCCAGTAAACAGCTTAGAGCACGTCAAAAAGTGGGGTGTGATTAATATATGCCCACAAAACAGACAGAGCTCTTAATTCATGCGGTCAGATCCTAAAAAGGAATGAATCCTTAGATAGGATAAGATTAACTTTCCTTAGTCGAGGTCTAACCCCGAGAAATAGAAGCCGCAGACACATCTCCCCCCCCCCTTTTTTGGGGAAATGAAGAGTGTCTTTGAGAACCTCGAATGGACTTCTGACTAACACTGCTGAGATAGAACTTCAAAGCCCTGATTGCCCAAAGAAGTTTATCCTCATCTTCATGACTACCAGTTTAAGAAAACTTGGAAACTTGAAGGTAGAAGCCATATAGAGGACTTGATATTAAGCAAAGAATCCTGGCTGACACAACAAAGTGAAAACGACAATAGATCCAACTGGAATTGGTCGTATTCAACAGAAAAAGCATGAATTTCACTTCTCCGTATGGTAAAAGCCATAATAAGAAGGAAAACCGTCTTAAAATTATATTGGAACTGTTAATAAGCCTGATGAAAAAGGTTCATAGGGAGCTCATTAAGCATCCCAACATGTTACACAAGTCAAAACCGCTTAAGAAGGTAAAGGAACGAAAAACATAGTGTTGACGTTCAATAGTTTGGATCAGTTCCAAAATAGGTAAGACAGCACAGAGTTGCGATGACTTACACAAAACAAGGTATACGAAAGCATAATCTCTATCCTTTGATGAAGAAAAGAACAAATTTCTTATCATCAAGAAAAAGATGAGAAAAACCTCTATGTATCTAGCAGAGTGATTAAGGTAATAACTATGCTCTCAATTACCCAGTAAAAAAATGAATTTCCATAGAACCTTTATACAGTTCTGATGGAATTATCCTTGCACAAGTAACAAGGATTGAAACTCTAACAGAAAAACGTTCTTCTGTAGAGATAACTAAAAGTTATTAATGGCCAGACATGAAGTGGCACATGTTTGGATCAGTAAAAATATGTCTCAGTGAGATATGATATTTGACCTGTGAAGAAGTTTCCTGAAAATAATTGTACAGGAGACTTAAAAGGTCGTAGAACCATAATCCCATGGTTCATTAAGTATATTTCATGAAATTATGGCAAAAACTCAGTTATTGCAAAAACTCACCAAGAAGGCAAGATATTCCAGTTTATGTCAATGGACGAATGTATAACAATCGCACACCCTGCTGGATCGATTTCTGTGAACTGCATTGTTGACGTTGTTCAGCATACCGGTATACACTGCGATATACGATCGCATAACGCTAATAACTAGCGTTTGATGATAAACAACATTCTTTGATATACTATGTACATCATGCAACTCGTCTGCAACTTCACTGCCGCGCATGCGCAATTACATTATTGAACCCAACGGAAAAATAATTCGAAAGAAAGAACTGCAGGACAAAAGGTCCAACAGGGCGTTGAGACGAACTGGTATGAGAAAGATGATAGAGAAAATTTGTTGTTCTTGCAAAGAACGAATAAGTTCCTGATTTCCAGTTACAAGGAGTGATAATATGATCACCTCCGTGTCTGTAAGTAAACCACGACCGATGTGTGATAGTTGAAACCATCACAAAGGAATCGTGAAAATGTGTTGTTAATGAAAAACAGCTAAAAAGAATTTTCGCTTTTCAAGATGTAGATGTGCAGGTGATATTCGTTAGGATACCACATAATTGAGAAAATCAAGATACGTTGTTCTATGTGATCGCCCATAACCTTATCTGCTCACATCTGTATAAGATGTAAGGAAGGTTGTGGTAGAATAAACTATATTCTTGCCAAGATAATCTTCTAGTCTAGACACCACTGAATAGTGGTAAATAATGACAAAAAGATGGAAATCTGTGTCATTAAATAATCCCGAGATTAATACAATTATCTTAAAAATAAAGCTGAAACGGACGTAAGAAAAGACGTCTCAGCAGAAGGACCGGTGACCGGACCGGTAAATACCGACCGGTGACCGGAACCATTTGTCAAGGATGGGTGGGCAAAGAAACCACGGCAAGCCGAACTTTCCCACTCCAAACACACTTGAAAATTGGTAGAATAGGACAGTGTTTAACACTTATAAGTTTATGACCTATCTACAGAATATAGCCTCTTCTTGAACCTATAACAGGCGCCTTTAAAATCCTGGATAATACAGGTCGCGAAGTCATCGATTTGCGAAGTACGGAAATATGATTGATAGTGGTACCTCCGGAATCGGAGGTGTGATGGCAGAAAAAGGTGAAAACCCTAGGGGTAACCTTAAGCGGGTCCACGCTTGCCGGTAGAATGCATGGAAGTCTTAAATTCTGACTTGATTAATCCATTTACTTCAAGACTTCTAACCTGGACGAATTCCGAAAGGAATACGACCAGTTATAGGAAGACGGCCTGTTATGGCCAGAAGTGTAATAGAAGAATATCTTTAAGATGAGGTCCCTCCAGATCCTAGGATCTAAGATCTGAGTTCAATAGGTCCTAAGCCATCTACAAGACTGTAGCCGCTATGCGGTCAATCTGATAGGCAATCCTATGTATCAGAACTCTTGTTGATTCCAGTAGCTTGAAAATATGCACTGCCGTAGGAGCAATAGAAAAGCAGAAGTCGATACAAATGTCGTCTTGCTAATCCTGCTAGCGTCATTAATGTGTCCCAACTGTTCCGTGACACTGACTGCAAAGTCTGTAGCCGACAGGTAAAGGCGGTTAAGACAATTCATCCTTCGGGTCTCGAACATAAATTAATAGAGGTCAAATAGTAATGTTCGACCTCAATGCTAGTCTCCGAGCCCACTTCAGCCGATCTATCTGCAAGACCAGTAGTCTGCATGTAGCCGGTTGAGATAGAAGTACAAATAACAGATATAGCATGATTTGGTAACCGTCGCCAGTAGAACATCAGTATTGAAAAACACAAAAAGTTATGTAGATTGTTGAATCCATAAAATATAGTATTCAATACAATCATAGCCAGGGGTATACAACTATGTAATGTAGACGATACCCGTGATACTAAAAATTGACCGATGAAAACACAGTGGAATACCGGTAATTGGTAAGTGGTGACCGAACCGGACCGGTCAATGACCGGTAACTGTAGCCCGGTGAACGGACCAGTCATAATATGACCGGTGACGTTACCAGTTAAAGACCGAAAAATGATGGAATCCATATGGTCTGCTATCAATGTCAAGCACTGCTCGGAAAAGAAGATCATGCCAAAAAAAAATCCAATCCGATGGCGATGAGACATCACTTATTCTGACCGGTGATCAGTGATCGGTGATATGACCGATGAATGGTGACCGATGTCCGGTGATCGAGACCGGTATAATATAACTGCGTCAGAATGGAAATATCTGGTGCAGAAGAATGACCATCCACGAAGTCATCTGATAATGTTAACCGGAAAACAACGGTAGATTATCAGTATTAATAGGCATAAGTGTCCTTGTAGTCGTAGTGGAGAAAAGAACAGCTTATCCCGAAGCCTGAATGTTAAACGAACTAGTGTTCGTATACAACTACGGCTCGGTGACTGCAACATGTGTGGATGCCATAAGAAGAACCATCACACGTGGAATGGAGACATGATATTCCTAAAGGAATAAAATGGAGAACGTCGATATGACCAGTAGGTTCATTAACGCCTACGTGAGAAGTGGCGACATCCATATAACTTCGATGCCGAAATATTGTTCGGCTACGCTGGAAATATTGTCTTCTACAATATTGTCTCCGTGAGCATTGACATGATCGCTTACGAGCGTATCAACGCCGAGAACTGCTCAATGAAGGAGAGGTATGTTCGATAAATATCCAGTGGTGCTCAATGCAGTCCGCTGATGTCTACGTGAAGGTTGACGACGTCCTCGTTTCCTGCGATGTCGAGATCTGGATCGGCCGAGATGTGGATCGGCTGCGATGAGACCGAGATCTTCTAGAATAACGTCTCCGTGAGTGACGACGTGATCGCTTACGAGAGCCGCGACGATGAGAACTGCTCGACGAAGAAGAGCGTGTCCGATGTCTAATCCTTGATGAAGACGATGTATTCAACGAAGAATAGGAGAATAATTCAATGAAGAAGACCGAGTTCTTCTTCTTGACCGGTGACTGGTGTTATCGGTGGCAGGCCTAACTGATGACTGTTGACCGGTGACCGGAGCGGTGATCAATGACCGGACCGGTGACATGACCGGACCGGTGACATGACCGGACCGGTGACATGACCGGTGACCGGACCGGACCGGTGACATGACCGGACCGGTGACATGACCGGTGACCGGACCGGACCGGTGACATGACCGGACCGGTGACATGACCGGTGACCGGACCGGTGATCAATGACCGGACCGGTGACATGACCGGTGACCGGACCGGACCGGTGATCAATGACCGGACCGGTGACCGGACCGGACCGGTGACATGACCGGTGACCGGACCGGACCGGTGACATGACCGGTGACCGGACCGGACCGGTGACATGACCGGTGACCGGACCGGTGATCAATGACCGGACCGGTGACCGGACCGGACCGGTGACATGACCGGTGACCGGACCGGACCGGTGACATGACCGGTGACCGGACCGGCCGGTCAGACGTCGATCAATGGTCCGTGATCAACGTCCCCGGTGACGTACCGGTCATATCATGACCAGTGTTGTCACCGGATAATGACCGTATGGCGGATGCCAAATGGTCCGGCATTGGTCGATGTCCTTGACCAATGCCATCGGGCAAAGACCGGCTGACGGGTGTCGCCATATGGTCTGATGTTGACCGACTGTCTAAGAGACTTAGCATAGTACGGTCGCGATCGTGCCCGATACCCGGTGACTGATACTGCAACTATCATCCATGATCTGCGAAGTCACCGGGTATTTATCCACTCTTGTTTCTGCGACCATCATGTAGTCGAATATATGAAAAACAAGAGCAAAGCATATTCAACCATAAACTGGTCACAGACCAGATTATCATACGGCACATAAAATCATTATTTGACCATAATGAAAATTATAATAATACTGCCGTAGATCATAAATTAAACAAAAGTTTAATTCAAAACAGATGAAAAATAGAATGACGATCAATTAGATTGTCATACGGAACGTTAAAATCATTATTGCACACAATGGCAAATGATAAACAATCTGTCAATAGAAGAACACGCTTTGCACGATCTCGTAACACATTAGAAGAACATGCTTTGCACGTTCTAGCAATGTATTAGAAGAGCACGTTTTGCACGTGGTCGTTCGCGCCTGAAAACACCCAGCATGGTAGAAATAAACCATTGTTCGATAAAAACAAGCATGGCATACCTTTTACAAATGAAACAAAATCCATTAAATCCACACAAATTAATCCGAATGAGAAATAAAAAGATAAATAACACAATTTATCTATTCAAAACCCCAATCAACCAAGTGAAAAACAATATTTTAATTCAGAGCCGTAAAAGACACGTATACACCTGGTTGATCCGGAAAGAATATTGAGGGTTGGTTACCGATTTTTGGCTAGGTTGCATTGCACTATGTTTAACCTGGCCTGTATTACGGTATTGAGGTGGCGGATTCCCAGTTGAAATTCCGGATGAGTTATTTCCCCTTGGAAAGTATAAGCATACGATAACAGGTCAGTATTTATGACATTAAAAACACGGAGCGAATGTCTATATGAGTGACTGGATTATCTCTGTCTTAAAAACACGGAGCAAATGTCTACATGAGTGACTGGATTATCCCTGTCTTAAAAACACGGAGCAAATGTCTATGTGAGTGACTGGATTATCCCTGTCTTAAAAACACAGAGCATATGTCTATATGAGTGACTGGATTATCCCTGTCTAAAAAACACATAGCATATGTCTATATGAGTGACTGGATTATCCCTGTCTTAAAAACACATAACATATGTCTATATGAGTGACTGGATTATCCCTCAGGGGCCTGTCTTAAAAACACGGAGCAAATGTCTACATGAGTGACTGGATTATCCCTGTCTTAAAAACACGGAGCAAATGTCTATATGAGTGACTGGATTATCCCTGTCTAAAAAACACATAGCATATGTCTATATGAGTGACTGGATTATCCCTGTCTTAAAAACACATAGCATATGTCTATATGAGTGACTGGATTATCCCTGTCTTAAAAACACAAAGCAAATGTCTATATGAGTGACTGGATTATCGCCGACTTAAAAACACGGAGCATATGTCTATATGAGTGACTGGATTATCCCTGTCGGAAAAACACGGAGCAAATGTCTATATGAGTGACTGGATTAACCCTGTCTTAAAAACACGGAGCATGTCTATATGAGTGACTGGATTATCCCTGTCTGAAAATACGGAGCAAATGTCTATATGAGTGACTGGATTATCGCTGTCTGAAAACACAGAGCAGATACCTATATGAGTTATTGGATTATTGCTGTCTGAAACACAGATCAGTTCATATGAGTGAATGCATTATCCGACTGAAAACACAGAGCAGAAGTCTATACGAGTCACTGGATTATCCCTGTCTGAAAAGACAAAGCAGAAGTCTATATGGGTGACCGGATTATCGCTGTCTGAAACCAGAGCAAAAGTTTACATAACAAGAGCTGTCACCATAGGATGACTTATGCCTCCTATAAACGTTTGATAGAAGTTGAGCTTTTTTCGAAACCTACACGCAGATTTCGAAACCTTAACACGGACCCTAAGTTCAAGGTCAAGGTCACAGGGGTCAAAATTTTTGTGCATATGGAAAGGCCTTGTCCATATACACATGAATACCAAATATGAAGGTTATATCTCAAGGGACATAGAAGTAATGAGCATTTTTCGAAACCTAAACGCGGACCCTAAGTTCAACGTCAAGGTTACAGGGGTCAAAATTTTTGTGCGTATGGAAAGGCCTTGTCCATATACACATGCATACCAAATATGAAGGTTATATCTCAAGGGACATAGAAGTAATGAGCATTTTTCGAAACCTAAACGCAGATTTTGAAACCTAAACGCAGACCCTAAGTTCAACGTCAAGGTCACAGGGGTCAAATTTTTTGTTCGTATGGAAAGGCCTTGTCCATATACACATGCATACCAAATATGAAGGTTATATCTCAAGGGACATAGAAGTAATGAGCATTTTTCGAAACCTAAACACAGATTTCGAAACCTAAACGCGGACCCTAAGTTCAACGACAAGGTCACAGGGGTCAAAATTGTTGTGCGTATGGAAAGGCCTTGTCCATATACACATGCATACCAAATATGAAGGTTACATCTCAAGGGACATAGAAGTTATGAGCATTTTTCGAAACCTAAACGCAAAGTGTGACGGAAAGACGGACAGACGGATGGACAGTCCGATCACTATATGCCCTCCTACCGGGGGCATAAAAACTGGAATACAGCAGTCTGGAAAACACAGAGCACAGTCTTTATGAATGACTGGATCATCCCTTTCATTAAACACAGAGCAGGAATCTATGAGTTACTGGATTATCCTTGTCTAAAAACACAGCAGAAATCTATGAGTTATTGGATTATCCCTGTCTGAAAACACAGAGATCAATGGGTGCCTGGATTATCCCTGTCTGCCTGAAAAAACAATGCAGAAGTCAATGATTAACTGGATTATTGCTCTTAATCGACCTGCTGGATTATTCCTGTCTGAAAACAAAAGTCTATATGAGTGACTTACTTATCCCTATCTGAAAACACAGAGCAGAAGCCTTCATGATTGACTGGATTATCGATGTATGAAAAACACAGAGCAAATGTCTACATTGATGACACGACTATCTTTGTCTAGAAAACACAGAGCAGAAGTCTCCATGAGTTACTGTATTATTCATGTCTGAAAAAAAAACACACAGAAAGTCTATATTAGTGACTGGATTATATGTCTGGAAAACACAGAGCAGAAGTCTATATGATGTTTCACATTATATAAGTCATGCCACTGTGAGTTCACCTTCTCTTCTTTTCCCTCTGCAAGTCTATCAGATGTTGAACAAATCAGATTTTGAACATTTTACCAAATAATTTCTTCATTAAAACTATTGTGTAATCACAAATTAGATCAACATTTTTGAAAAAACGGGTAAGAAACAAATTAACCCTTAATCGCCTCCTGACTTACATAGATGGCATCCAAGAGGGTCTCTGTTTCCTCACTCTTGTGCTGCTTGTTGCCCGTGTACCAGTGGATAACCTGCATCATCAGCGGCTCAAACAGCTGCCTAGCAACCTGGTATGAAAGGTACCATAGCTTAGTTTCCAAAGCAACAGCTGCCTAGCAACATAATGTAGTGTGTAGCACAGCACACTTAGCAGGGCAACATCTGCCTAGCACCAGACATAATTCAAATGTGTATCATACTGCAAACCTGATGTGGCTTAGGCGATGGTACTACTGCTACAAATGTCGTTGTTTTTTTTAAGAAGACTCAGAAGTTGGGGCAGAAAAGTTGCCTTTTCGTTTTACTTCTTGTGCACAGGTATTATTGTAGTTTGACATAAATAACTGTATTCAGATATTAGTTTGGAAAATTTATATCATATTATAATATTATTTTATTCAGACCGCCTTAAAGAGCATACCTGACATGTCAGACCTGGATGTCAGTGACTCAGACAATGACCATGATTCAATGGAGATGTCTGGAGACGTTGTGTTAAATTTTTTTGTCAGACATTAAATGTGAATTAAAACAAAATCATTTGTTTATAAGTTTAATCTTTATTGTTCAATGTTTCTTCAATACAAACACAGTAACAAATGTTACAGCATTATAATTTTTAACTTGGGATATCTAAAATTGATTCTGGATAGTAAAATTTCAAAGCTGCTAGCCCGACCGGGCTTGTACCTAAACAAGAGCACCGCATAACGGGTGCCACCCTCGGCTGCAAAAGCTTGTAAGAATTTTTTTTTCTTTTTAGAGGTCAGTGACCGTGACCTTTGACCTAGTGAACCAAAATGGGTGTGGCCTGTAGAACTCATCATGGTGCATCTACATATGAAGTTTCGAAATTGTAGGTGGAAGCACTTTGATTTTAGAGCGAATGTTAAGGTTTATGTTAAAGTTTTATATTAGAGGTCACAGTGACCTTGACCTTTGACCTAGTGACCCAAACATGGGTGTGGCGTGTAGAACTCATCAAGGTGCATCTACATATGAAGTTTCAAAGTTGTAGGTGGAAGCACTTTGATTTTAGAGCCTATGTTAAAGTTTGATATTAGAGGTCACAGTGACCTTGCCCTTTGACCTAGTGACCCAAAAATGAGTGTGGCGTGTAGAACTCATCAAGGTGCATCTACATATGAAGTTTCAAAGTTGTAGGTGGAAGCACTTTGATTTTAGAGCCAATGTTAAGGTTTTAGCACGAAGCCTTCGGCGGAGGGCGGACAAGCTGGCTATGACAATAGCTCGGTTTTCTCCAAAAACAGCCTCCCTAATAAAAATAATGCCAAGACTGCATTGATTTCAACACAAAATGGCAACTGTGGTGCTAGCAATCTGGCATCAAATGTACCATAGCATTGTTAGAAGGGCAACATCTGCACATTTGCATTTTTGTATCTGTTAATACTTTAAAAATAAAAGTAATAGAATATAACAGAATTTTTCTGGATACCCCTCCCCTACCAGTTCAACATCACATGAAAGCTTCAGCATGGCGGGAAAGATGCGTTTGAACAGCGGTGCCATGGACGCCCTATGGACTTGCGCTCCAGACTGCTGGGTGGAGCACCCAATACTGAACAGAACCAGGGAGTGTAGGAGCTCACAGGCAGCCACCTTCGTCTGTCTGTCGCTGGAGCTTGTGGCTAGCTCAATGACATGCGGCAGGAAGGGATCTGTTGATATGTGCATGTAAAACAGTAACAGCTGTGGGGAGAGGTTAATGTAACACAGTCAGAGCTCTGGGTATAGGTTTATCAGGGTTGCCACCAACCTGATAAAATAAAATTCCCTGACTTTTCACTGACTTTTCCCTGACCAAATCTTGGTTTTCACTGACTAATTTCGCGGCATATGCAGCCTCCTCCTCCCCATACAGCCGACCAAATCCACCCATTTAATGTTATTTTATTCTTTAACATAAAATATTCAACAAATAACAAAGCAGTACTACTTGTACACTAAACTATGCATGATGCAAGGCTATAAAGTAAATACCACAAAACCAAAGATAAAAAAGTTATGCATGTACAACAACCACATAATAATTATGATTAGAGCTTGTTTTCCCATGTGTCCTAGCGTAAAGGAACCACCACCACATATAAGACAGCGTGCTTTGTTTTCATTTTTAGAGTTTTTGCCAACCATGATGAAAACTCCAGGTCTTTAAATAATGTCTGTTTACTCATGCTGGTAATCAAGGCCCTCAATCTATCAAATCCCCCCCCTGAAAAGTATACGTTTTTTCCCTTTTGGGGGGAAAAATTCCCCCTGCTTTAAAAAAAAAAAGTTTTTTGTTTTTTTTTAAAGATGTGTCTCATGATTATTATATCTCAATTCTATTTCAATTTAATCTTGTCAAACATACTTAATGATGAAGAAAGAAATGAATATAGTGCAAACATGTACAAATGTAATAATTAGAGAGTAAGTAAAAAAAATCCCCCCAAAAGGGAAACGCCGCGAAAATTCACCCTCATGAGGGTAGCGACCAGCTTCCCCTTAAATGGATTAAGGGCCCTGGGTAATATGTCTATCTTCAATGTATGTGAACATTGTATTAAATCTGAAATTAGAAAAGAAAATCAATCAGTGATCTGTGATATATTGTAGGTTAATACATGAAAATCATGCAGTTAGGAGCAGAAGCAGGTCTTCTTGATAACTGAAATAAATAACCAAAGTTTAATCAGCTCTGGGGGCAAGGGTTGCAAAGCCTTTCAGCCTTCAAGGATACAAAAAATTAAAGATAAAAAAAATAGATAAATTTACATTTTTTAAACATGCTTTACACATGGTAATGTTTTATGTACATAGAAATAGTCAAAACATTTTAAATAAAAAATATACTGTTGAATCTGCTAAAACAAATGATACCTGAAGACTGCCATAGCCACTAAATAACTTATGCATCAACCAAAAATTTTATTTTTCCCTGACTTTTCACTGACTTTTCTGAAATTTCAATATTCACTGACCATTTTCTTAAATTCCCTGACTTTTCACTGACCTTGAAAAAATCAAATTTCCCTGACTTTTCAAGTTAAGTGGCAACCCTGTTTATGTAACACAGTCAGAGCTCTGGGGATAGGTTTATGTAACAGTCAGAGCTCTGGGGATAGATTTATGTAACACATTTAGAGCTCTGGGGATAGGTTTATGTAACACATTCAGAGCTCTGGGGATAGGTTTATGTAACACAGTCAGAGCTCTGGGGATAGGTATATGAAACGCAGTCAGAGCTCTGGGGATAGGTTTATGTAACAAAGTCTGGGATTTTCATTTCTAAACTTTATTGCAGTTTTGGTTTAACACATCCTAGCTATATTAAGCACATGTTTACTCAAAATTGGTTATTAATGTTGGGATGTATTAGCTATCAATGTCATTATTTATTAGTTTTGCTGTTAAAAAATGAAGAGAGATGTGGCTTTAATCTGTCTTAATGTGCAAATTGCAATGTCACAGCAGAAAAGCAGCATTGTGTTGACATAGCAGAATTTTGAAGAATAAAAACAAAAATTAATTATGTTAAAATCAAATTGTCAGAAAAAATGTATTTCAAGACGTTATGGACTAAACAAACTCACAAGCAAAAAGTCCAAACAAGGAAATTGTATTTCAATATTATAAAAAATAGTTTCAAATAACCTTTTTTTCTATTGTGAACTTTGCAGAACCATATTCAAGCCTGTCCATATTTGACCATTTGGACCGTGATGTTTTAAGTAAAGGTTGCAAAAAGCTGGCTCCACAAGATGATCACTTGCCAAGTTATTGGAAAATTCTTCTTGATAAGTCATTGTTACCTTGGGTACTACTTAAACGTACCCCTAGTACTCTTAAGTATACTTAATTGTACCCCAGGTACAGAAAATATACTAAAAAGTACCTGGCCAATTTAGACTGTACCCCAGTTTGATTCCCGCCCAAAATGTGTTGTAAAACGCGCTACGAAATATAAAAACTAAGTTCTCTTTGAACAAAACCTGCCTCAACATACTTTATTGAGTATGAGTTTCGATAATATGGTGGTCTATTCACAAAATATTGACATTAATTTGCACATAATTATTTAGTTTTTAAAGCCGACAACAACCAATTAAGCGTAAGAATTCCTGGGTACATTTTAGTATCTTTCCTGTACCCATGGTACATTTAAGTATACTTAACCCTTTACCACATAGATACGTATTTTGACGCATTTGTAGTCCCATAGAAAGTTTAATCTTACTTGATTCAAGTTTTAAAGGCTTCATTTCCAACCCTTAATTAATGATAAACAGCAAACAATATAAAACCTGAACAGACTGCGAGTTACTCGCAGGCTGTTCTGGTTTTATGATGGTAGCCATAGCCATTTTCACGTGGCTTCTTATGGGGAAAAGGGCTAAGAGTATCCAGGGTACCTTTAAGTAGTACCCAAAACCACAATGACCAATTGAGCTAAAATTCCTTGAAGTATGATAAATATTACAGTCTGAACAACCTGTATAATTCTAAAATTTGACATCGGGCTTTCAATTGTTACCTTGACCTTAGAGAAAAAGACAAATAACATTGGTGTGACAAGTTGACTACACATGCTGTTCATTTGAGGAAAAACACTCAACTTAAAATCAACACAAGATAGAACGAATAATCATGCACACACACACCAAACCACTATTGTTGTCCTACGCAGACTTAAATAAATTACAGGCTATTTAATTTTAAAGGTATTAGTAACCATAACAGAACACTTTACCTAGATATACTTCAGGTTTCATATCCACAAAAGGCATTTCAAATTTCAGATGCTTTTCTGAGTCCCATGCAATGGCTCTTTCAGATATTTGGGCATCCATGTTTGCTAGTAAAGCTTTGTTGACGCTTCCCCCTAGTTGACCCAAATACTGCATTACACGCTGCTTAATCTGTGATAATTGAGATCCTCGACTCTGAAAACAAAAATTATACAAAAACTATCAATAAAAAGTTAAACAACTGTACATAAGTGAATTAAAAATTAAGGAGAAGTACATCATAAGTAAATTAAACATAAAAAACTTTTCTTCTTAATTGTGGTAGGTATTTACCAGATGTAAATATTATTATCATACTGCATGTTCACCTTTAACCACATGACCCAAAACTAATTGAAAAATAACTAAACATAGTATATTTACTTGAGGAATCCAAAATGTTTGCAACTAAATACTTTCTTTAAATCAGCTCCTATTTTAACAGACTGAATGTATTGAACTCTCATCTATCAACATAAATGTACAGTTGAGTGTATGAATGTTGACACCCCCGTATCTGGTGAACTCATTATGAACACAGTAATCATCATGCTATATGCCAAGTCATACAAAACTGGGCTTTATGCCATATGCAGCCAGTTTAGCTCCAGACACCAGACTTCGGTCCGGAGCTACCAGTTCAATAATGAGACCACTAAAGCAAGCAATACTTTATAGCAGACAGGGTAGCTCCCGACCAGTCTGCGCAAGCATGCAGTGTTGGTAAGGAGCTGAGCTGGCCGAATGTGGTATATGATTCATTGTCACATGAACATAAACTGTTCTACCTTAGCACTGTCTTTCTTGTCCCGCACTAATCGGACTGGGAGCTTCTTTCTGCCTCTGCCAGTTTTGCTTTTGTTGGTATTTATGTTGGTCTCAACAGCATCTGTGTCTAAGATAGTAGTCAATAATCAAAGGATATAATGTCAATAACATTGGTTTCATATAAAAATAGCAATACCGATAAATTTAATTGTTTTATATAAGACACGTTTATGGAAGACTTGCCTCATAGATGACTATAAGCACAACTATAAACATAGTAATATGTTTTCAATGTGTTTACATAACACAGAAAAGTGTTTCTTAACAATGCTTATAATCAGGTTTTTGATCATCCTGCTAATGTGAAAGCTCATCTGAAATTGTAATTGTACTGCACGTGTGAATTAGTGAGGTAACTTTATTGACATTTATCGTTAATGATTGCTTAAACATAATTTTCAACCATATTAAAATATAAATGTATGTTAATCAATTTATTGTCTGAGTTGTATACATGTACATCAACATATCCATCATGTTGATAAGTATTTTTGTAACAAGTTTTTGGACAGAATAACTCCATTAAGTCTCAAACAACTGTCTGACAATATTTTATATACTTACAAATAAAATAGAAAGCCTCACCTTGATCCTTGGTTTTCAAGAAATTGTCAAGACATGGCAGAATGCTGACATAGTGTTTTTCCATGACCTTGAAAGGAAGTGACTTTGACCAAACTTCCAGGGCATCCATAGCAACAGAAGCCAAGGGCAGATAACTCAAACCAATCTTCAATGTAACCTGCATTAAAAAGCAGAACAATATCAATATGACCTCTAAAAACTTAACCTCTATGCTAGGGATATAGGTATTTTATGTGACATGTTATATCAGCATACATGTACTTGACTTCTCGCTCTCTTGTAGATTCGTCTTTGCTGTTTTAGATGTTAACGTTATAGCCTTAATTGTTAAATAGATTTTAAATGTTGTAATCAAAAAAAAAAAATCTAGTCCTAGACCTTTTTATGTATTGATACTTTATTTAACAACTTATGAAATTCAAAACTGATCATATGTCATGCCTTTATATATGTTAAGTCTATTGTATATATTCAATAAACCAAAATAAACCATACTGAACATTTGGCAATTTATTCAAATATTTCCACATGAATGGTACAATTAACGAAGGAAAAGAACAAGAGCTGTCAGAAGACAGCGCGCTCGACTATTCGAGTGCTTGACAGTATAACATAAGCCATCATGGGGAAATTGTTCATATTAAATAAGGTCAAGGTAATATAGTCATATTCTAAGTGGAAGAGGACCATAATTGAAACATATTGATTGCTTATGTTTTAAAGAAGTTGTACTTTATAGACGATTCTATGTCCAGGTATATTTTCCACAATCTATTGAACATTTGTAAAGACATAAAACAAAGTAATAACATTTAATTTCATGTTTGATAGCAATAGCTTGGGTGGGATGGTCCTTTAAAAATGAAATAAATAAATATTTGTTGTTTTTTTTTACCATGTTTAAAAAACATCTTTTTGGGTGGGGGGTGGGGTGGAGAGGGGGGTATAATGTAAAGAAAGTGGTCATTTATTAGATTATCTTTCAAAAATAAGAAAAAAAAACAAAATTGGGGGGATTCTGGGGTGGGGCGTGGGGGATGGTTTGAGTGGAGTCCATTGTGGTATGTCAGGTAAGTGTTGTTTTGTCAAAGTATGAATCAAATCTGATCATAAATAAAGAAGTTATGGCAATTTAAGCAAAATTTATTATTTTGACATTGACAGTCAAGGTCATTCAAAGGTCAAGGTCAAATTCAACTTGCCAAGTGCAGTACCCTCATAATAATAAGAAAGTAGTTGAAGTTTGAAAGCAATAGCTTTGATACTTTAGAAGTAAGTGGATCTAAACACAAAATTTAACAAAATATTTTAAGTGACTAAGTTAAAAAGGGCCATAATTCCATTAAAATGCCAACAAGAGTTATGCAACTTTTCCTGTACAGTCACCTTATGATATTAGTGAGTGGTCAAAGTCTGAAAGCAATTATAGCTATGATACTTTAGGAGTAAAATGGACCAACACACAAAACTTAAACAAATGTTCAATTATCTAAGTATAAAAAGGGCCATAATTCTATCAAAATACCAGTCAGAGTAACATAACTTTGCCTGCAAAGTCCCCTTATTATAGTTAGTAAGTGTTGCAAGTATGAAAGCAAAAGCTTTGATACTTTAGGAAAAAAGTGGACCTTAACAAAAAACTAAACAACATTTTCAATATTTTAAGTGAAAAAAGGGCCATAATCCTTACAAAATACGTGATACAGTTGTCTGCTCTTGTTTATAGATGGGGGTTATGCTGGTAAAGAAGTATGCAAAATATGAAAGCAATATGTCAAGGGACATAGAAAATATTTTAGGTTGTAAGCAAACTTAAACATAGATTTTTCAATAATTTGCATATTCTAAGTGTAAAAGGGCCATAATTCATACAAAATGCTTGATACAGTTGTCTGCTCTTGTTTATAGATTGGGGGCATGTTGGTAAAGAAGTATGCAAAATATAAAAGCAATATGTCAAGGGACATAGAAAATATTTGAGGTGGTACGCAAACTTAACATTCCAACGATCACGGTAATGCCAACGCCGGGATGAGTTGGATAGCTCGACTATATATATATATATATATATATATATATATATATATATATATATATATATATATATATATATATATATATATATATACACATATAGTCGAGTTAAAAGTAATGAAAAAAGGAGATTGCTCTTTTGCTTAGATAAAAGTTTTAAAACTTGGCTGACAGCAATTTGCTTTTGACAAACAACAAGAATACTGTATCTTACTTGAATAGCTCCCACAACTTCACTCATTTGATCCAAAATGACTTCCTTTGGAAGTGACAGAATGAAAATCAGGCAAGCAGCTAACAACTCATCCCGATATTGCTTCATCCGCACCAGTACCTTGAAAATAGCAGGCTGTGTATGAGTAAACAAAATAAAAAGGACATTGGCAATATTTTATGCAATAAAGGAGTACTGGTTGGTGAAAACCCTACCATAATTAGCATGCATAACATTCGCACCCAGGAAACAAAAATATAAATTTTCACAGTTGGGTAATCAAAATTGCACATGCACTACTTCATATCATAAGAAACAATTCAGGCAAGTTTGAATGTTGTAAGGTCAAAAGATTATGAATATTTTACTAAACAAGACTTTTAACATAGAAATTATAGATTGTAAAAGTGCAACACTTGCACTTGTCAATGTAGACTGATAAAAAATACCCATGCGCATTTCAAACTATAAGAAGCCATGCATGCACTAACAATGCTTTGGGCTTAAAAAGGTAGGAGTAGATTGTCTGAGAGTTCGTGTCTACACACAGAAAGACTGACGGACGTCTACGAATATTTGATAGCCTCTTTTTTCAATAGTTAATAGTATTAATACAAGGGTAGTTACTAAGACATGAACCTGTTTTAACATAGCATACATTGTGTGTCTAATCTGGTGTTAAGAAATCCTGGGATACAGGTCTATCAGTGCTCTTTACACAAATCACAATATTACGCTACTTCCCTATGTAAAACCAAACAAGAGGGCAGCCTATTACTCGTCTTTAACAATTGATATGAATTATAATTATATATTCTAATGGCAATGTGGATTCACAGTATTACCTCTGCAGAGAACTTTTTCACCAGGAGATAACAGGTCATCATGTCAGGTTTGGTTTCCATGGTGTTGCTAGTGTCCATGGCATCATGATCTGGCTTCAGACTGGTCTCAGACACACTCTGTACTCCCTGATGAAACCGATTAAAGTTGTATATTAAATAAAATAATATCTAAAGTAATGAGCATTGGATAGTGGACATGCACACAAACTTGTAAATTGATTCATACCAAATTTGTTTACTTTAAATTACTTACTTTTTATTTAAAGTTAATAAATACATTTTGAATAAACACATTAAATACATTTATATTAATTTGAAGAACATTTTTTTTAATGTACTTTTTTGTGGACATGTAAATTCATGGATTTCTGATTTTAAAAACAAAAGATGAAATTTCATCAGTAATTTTCCAATATTTTTTTGTAAAATTTGTGGATTAAGTCAACTCACAAAATCAACCACAAATAAAATCAGCCTTGCTCTGTGAAAAGGGGGTTTAATGCATGTGTGTAAAGTGTCGTCCCAGAGCAGAGCCTGAGCAGCTAATCAGGGACTACACTGTCTGCCTAAACATTTTTTTTTAATAAAAAGAGACTTTATTGAACCGAAAAATATCATTAAGCCGAAAGTGTCATCCCTGATAAGCCTGTGCGAACTGCACATACTAAACAGGGATGACACTTTACGCACATGCATTAAACCCCCTTTTCACAGAGCACGGCTCAAATTATTCCATAGCAAATACATTACAATTTAGCGGCCTCAGTATTTAACACAATCAGATTTGGGGGATATATAACAAATACACCAAGACAAATTGCAAGCTTCCAACTGCTGTTAAGTAAAGAATTGACATAATTCTCACATCAAAGTAGTGCAGTTTATTGGCTATTTTCATGCACACTGCTAGCAGCTTGTAGAGGCCACTGGCAAGTGGGTGCCTAAAACACAAAAAACAGTGTGAATGTAAACATGTGAGATATTAAGACCAAAGGCAGCGTTCTAGATAAGCTGCGTATCAGCGTAATATACGCATTAGAAATATCAAGATATGCTCAATTTATCATATCCGTGCGTACATTTAAGCAAGCCAATCTGGACTTATGCTAATGCTGTAAATTCTCTGCATAAATCATAAACAAAAAATATAAACAGCTGATTGTCTTTAGCCAAAATATTAGACTGGTTATCGTAAAAATTAGAGCTTATTTGTGCGCTGGATTGTAGAAATAGTTAGCCAGTCGGTATGTATACTCTGTATCATCTAGACGCATGGTAAATTTAGTATTGATTTTTTAACAGACAGTCAAGCGCTTATGTGTTTATTAAATTACATGAAGTGGTCAGCATGGCTTCTTCCAAGCCAACACAAATTACTTCATAAAGTAAAATTGATTCTTTGTGTACGGCAAAAATTGTATCAAGTAATAAAATTGTACTACCAATACTGAATGATTTAATTTCCTCTGTTTTCAAATCAAAAAGGAACCACTAAAACGCTAATAAAACAACTGTTGAAAGTTGGCAAAAAAGTTTTCCGTGGCCCACCGTGGTGGACGATAAGGACGAAGATCTTCTTAAATGTAATATGCCAACAATACAAGTTAAAATAACAAGAATTAAGAAACCTACTAATATGAAGGAATACACATAGTTAATGGTTAATTGTGTTTAACATTATTAAAGTAGCGTGTCTGTACCCCGGCTATATTCAGGTTTTACTTTTAGAAAATTACCCTTCAAGCAAGGCAAAATTTGACCATTTACCCCCATGCTTTGAAAAGTAGGGGTATTTACCCCCATGGGTAAAAAATTATCTATAACGCTGCCAAAGGTCTCAAGCTTATGTCTCTTATACATTGAAAATCTCACCAAAAGAACTATAATACAGCTTATTTATTTTTTACAATATGCCCAAATTATTTTTAACACATTTCAATATTCTTTGATTTTATATTGGTACAAATGGAAGGGAAGCAACCTCAGCTTTTCTCTTAATTCATTGTGGTAAGCTCCCTTTAACAGAGAAATATAGGGGCATCACTGGAAGTAACAACCGTTGTCCCTCTTTCCAATTTCAAGTAAATTCTTAGCACAAATTAATTTGTTTTTGCTAATTGTACTCAATTACTAAATATATGAAATTAAAAACCTCAGCACATACATTATCGTTAAAGTAGCTGAGGTCAAAATACTAATAAATCAACCTGTTGAAGAAAAGTTCTCAAACAACTATGAAGTATAAATTAAGTCATTGAAACACAGACGCGAAATAGAGATACACTTTGACGTCAAAATTGTGTCCTTAAAACGCTATGATGTTAAAATAGAGCCTTTGAAACACTGTGCTGTCAAAATATTTATATACATTAAAACTTAGGACAGTAATTTGCAGGGTGATTTAATCTGCATTATTTGAGCAAAGGTTTTTAACTCATGAACAAGTGCACGAGTATGATTCAAGATTTTTTCATACAATGACTTTTGAAACATAAACCAAACACTTACTCTGTAGATAGCAGAATAACTTTATGTGCAAACTGCAAAGTCCAGCATTCAAACATCTCATAATTCTTTGAAGGCAGCAGATCACTACAAAATATGATAAACAAGAGATGTGTTTATCAGAAACACAAAGCCCCCTACTGTGCGGCTTTATTTTTTTTTGTATCATTTGGCAAGTACAGATAATTTGTACAAGGGAAGTAAGATTTTTTAAAGGGATATAATAAAAAATATTACTTCCCTTGTAAAAATGATCTGTACTTGCCAAATGATAAATAGAAATTAACTCCCTTTAAAGCTTGTTACTTCCCTTGGATATTTTTTTTTACCTTTGACCTTAAAGGATGACTGTGACCTTTCACCAATCAAAATGTGCAGCTCCATGAGATACAAATGCATGCCAAATATCAAGTTGCTATCTTCAATATTGCAAAAGTTATGGCCAATTTTAAAGTTTTCGGACGGACGGACTAACTGACAGACAGACGGACTGACGGACAGTTCAACTGCTAAACACCAACACAGATTTAATAATGTCTAAAAATGTTTTTCAAACATCCAGAAGACATGAAAAAAGACAATTACTATCTACATTTAGAAATAGAATCTAGATGCTTGTCCGCAATATGTAGAGCCACATGTCAAAAATGGTGGAAATTATTAAAAAATAACATCAAAAGAAGGTCTTATATATATTATTTGTGTAATAATAACTTTTCTTAAGTTCAACAACTACACACTGAAATTCCAATGGACAAATGATCCCAAATTTTAGACAAAGACATGAGAAAAAAAAAAAAAGACCTCCCAAATGCAAAGTAGATAATCACCCTACCTGCAGAAGTCAACGAGGTTGATGAAGATCTGGAAGTCCTTTGGTTTACGTGCCTGGACCCCATGCAGGGGGTCAGCACTTGTCTCGGTCTCCTCCACAGGGACAGAGGCATCTTCAGCCTGGGCATAAATATGGGAAACAGGGCTTAATGCACCTGCCTAAAGAAGTCTGCACATTTTATGAACTGTCCAAAAAGTACTTTTACTTTCAGGTAATGAGTTGTACACTTTGCATAAAATCTTAATTTTAATTGAGTTTGTTGTTATAAGAGAGTATTTAAACAAGAGCGGCGCAAAACGGGTGCCAACGCTCGGCTGCGAAAGCTTGTCAGAATTTTTTTTTTTAGACGTCACAGTAACCTTGACCTTTGACCTAGTGACCCAAAATTGTGTGTGGCGTGTAGAACTCATCAAGGTGCATCTACTTATGAAGTTTCAAAGTTGTAGGTGGAGGCACTTTGATTTTAGAACCAATGTTAAGGTTTTAGCACGATGCCTACGGTGGACCGTGGACGACAAGCTGGCTATGACTATACCTCTGGTTTGCTCGGAAAACAGCCAAGCTAAAAATGGGTGTGGCGTGTAGAAATTAGGAAGGTGAATGTACATATGAAGATAAAAAGTTGTAGGTGGAAGCACTTTTATTGTAGAGGCTATGTTAAAGTTTTATTTTAGAGGTCACAGCGACCTTGACCTTTGACCTAGTGACCCAAAAATGGGTGTGGCGTGTAGAACTCATCAAGGTGCATGTACATATGAAGTTTCAAAGTTGTAGGTGGAAGCACTTTGATTTAAGAGCGAATGTAAAGGTTTATATTAAAGTTTTATATTAGAGGTCACAGTGATCTTGACCTTTGACCCAGTGACCCAAAAATGGGTGTGGCGTGTAGAACTCATTAAGGTGCATCTACATATGAATTTTCAAAGTTGTAGGTGGAAGCACTTTGATTTTAGAGCCTATGTTAAAGTTTTATATTAGAGGTCACAGTGACCTTGACCTTTGACCTAGTGACCCAAAAATGGGTGTGGCGTGCAAAACTCATCAAGGTGCATCTACATATGAAGTTTCAAAGTTGTAGGTGGAAGCACTTTGATTTTAGAGCCAATGTTAAGGTTTAAGCACGACCCCTACGGCGGACATCGGACGGCGGACGACGAGCTGGCTATGACAATATCTCCAGTGTTCTGCGAAAACAGCCAGGCTAAAAACAAGCAAATTTGTTGAATTGATATCCCCCGCCAATATGCTTCTGGATACAAAAGTGTTATATTTGACACTCAAAAAAGCATTTTTTCAAGATACAAAGGGCCATAACTCCGTTATTTACAGATGGTGTACAATGCCATTTGACATGCATCAGCCTCTTATTAATATACATACCCATACCAAGTTTCAATGAAATCCGCCAAAGCACTTCCAAGATATGGCTCCGGACACACAAAAAAAGCATTTTTTCAAGAAAAAGATACAAAGAGCCATAACTCCGTTATTAACAGATGGTGTACAATGCCATTTGCAGACCTGTTTACCCTACCGATTGCTTCTCAGTAGTATGGAGGGCATCTCTCAGTACTTTTGGGCTGTTGTCAGTAGTTTTAACCTTTTCAATCATTTTGAGCATTAAAACACCATGACTGGGTCACATATCAGTTTAATTTAATGGTAAATAAACATTAGATGAATTTACTTGCTAATAATTTAATCTGTTTAGTGATTTTTTTTGCTTTTATTTGTTACAGCCTGTGCCATTTGGATTGGGAAAATTAGCGTGATAAACCATGAAATTGGATAAAATAGCCCGATAAACCATGAAATTGCGAAACATTAAGCATTATAAATATGATTATAAGTAACAGAATTAAAATTGTTTTTAAGTGCATGTTTGACAGCATTTTTATATTATAAAGTGCTGCGTTAACGTCTTCTTACAATGAAGACAATATTTAGTTAATATCCATCCACATGTATATTAAACTTGCAATAATCTATAGATTCTAATCTTAAATACCCCATTTGATGATAAGCTCTTTAAGAGTAGCTATTAATTTAATTCAGTATTTTTTAAATTAAATATCATAAGGGGAAAACATAAACAAATATTGACAAACACCCTTTAGTGTTCTTGTTGTGTTAATGATGTATGACATGTAAATGGAGTTAAAATAATATATTTTATTTGTTTACCTTTCTATATTTTGCACTTGACAACCTCAGTTCAATGCTATTTCATTAAACTGTACAGCGTAACAAACATAATAAAGCAGAATATGCATATGAATCTGAGTATACACAGATCCACTAACATATAAATCAAATCATGTTTGTCTCTTTCCATTTTCGAACGATACTCATTGTGAGTAGACTGAACACCAATTTTCCAACACTCGATTCTGTGACGCACATTCACTGTGCAATTTCTGATAAATATTTGTTGTTGTTTTTTTAATTCTCAAACGTAGTATTTTGCGTTAATTAGCACACGCATTACATTATTCCCTAATGACCATATGATATCAGTTGTTTATTTGAATGGTATTTATTATTTTCGCCGTTAATGCAATTTCTCGTCTGCTTGCCGCCATCTTGGACGTGTGTAAAAACAGGCGTGCTAAATCCCGATACATCGACTATCATCGGTATTCTCCGCAATAGAGATCACTCTGGATCAGCAGACGATTTATTTCATAAATCAATCTTACGGAGGAATCCGAGATAGCCGATGTATCACGATTGAACAAATACATAAATCAGTTGTCGTTCGGTGACGACTCGACTAGCTCGATCAGCACTCGTTCCCCAGGAGGCTTGAATTTTAACGTTTCTTACTACACAAGCGCCAAAATGATTATGATTGATTAATTACCTGCAAAGACCGAAAATAAGCAAAAGTACGATTAAAAACTGAAATTTGACTATTTTGATCGATGGATCCGTAGTTTTTCAGAACAACTCCGTAGTGCGTAGTTTAGCCAAATAATCCGTAGTAACTACGGCGAATCCGTAGAAGTAAACAGGTCTGCATTTGGCGTGCATCATTCTCTTATCCATATATACCAAGTTTCAATGAAATCCGCCAAAGCACTTCCAAGATATGGCTCCGGACGGACGTACGGAAAGACGTACGGACAATGCCAAAACAATATCCCTCCGCCTATGGTGGGGGATAAAAATGCACCCACATCATGTCAGGTGATTTATGCAGGTTCAGTATAAAATCTTTCTGATTAGAGGTTATCAAATGTTTAAATAGTAATATATTCCAAAATTCTTTTTATTCTTCAGAGAAACGACCAAATTTATGTGAACTAAATAATAGAAAACTATACATTGTATTTGTATATACTTGCCAGAGTTTGCATTTAACAATTGTAGCAGTGATTCTACCCAATTATCTGTCCATGGGGAGATGAGAACAATCTGATGTATGCAATAATCGCTAGTCAGGTTTAAACATATGCATCAAGGAATGGATAATATATGGGGGGTAAGGGTTTTTAATAAAGATGTGTTCTTGACCCAGTTGTATGATTATGAAATCTCTGTTCATTTAATCATTAATCATGGTTTTCATTATCAAATGGTAACTTTACAACAAAACTGGATACAATTGTTTAAATTGTGACCAAATGATAAGGTAAGTATTACATGTATTACGATTCTTTTAATCTGCTCTACAGCAGTTTCCCATTCATCCCTGCCAAACCTTTTTCTTTTTTTAAAACCAACTTATGGTTAAAGAAAAGAAAGACAACCTTTGCATCAGGGCTGGCAGTCAGGTCAAGTTTATCCAGTATTTTCAAAAGGGCTGTTATTATTTCCCTGTAGATGGCGTCAGTCAACTGCTTTCTTGTTTCCAAGGTGATGTCATCAGCTGCAAACTCCTAGACAAAATCAGGAACATTTATTTTGAAATAAAAGTTCAACAAAGCAGAAGGTTTGAGGTTCATTCATTTAATTCAAAGTCCTCAAAGGAGAACACAACTGAGGTATTTCTGAAATTTCATTCAAACTGCCAAATGCCACAAATAAGCAAATTTAACATGCAATTGTTCTATACGGCAGATGATGCCTTCAAAAATGCAAATGTGTCCTGGTTATTCATAAATGATCACTGTTAAACATGTACATTAACAAACATGGCAATGTAATGAAACCTGGTTTTCAACATTATAACTAAATAAATTGTGCAATATCATGCTAGGTCTGCATGTAAGCTGCCAACACTCACAATTTCATAATAATACCCCCATGAAAACTCTAGCTTTTAAGAGGAAAGTTACATCATGTTTAATAACAGTGACCTTGATCTTGAACCAACTGGTACCAAATGGAAACAAGCCATATGTTTATATGTAAAGTACCTGTGCACCAAATTTCAGCTCAATATCTATATCCATTATTGCAGAAATTGTTTTCCCTATTCTTAATACAGTGACCTTGACCCTACCAGCCCTAAATGCAATGCCAAGCAAGGGTTTGATGTAAGCTACCTACAAACAAAAGAAATCTCCATCCAAACTCAAATGATTAAGCTTAAACTGTTTTTTTAATGTTAACAATAATGATCATGATCTTGAACAGCCATTTCACTAATACAATTAAGAGCAAGGTCTCTATGCAAGCCAAAGTTTCATGAAGATTGGTTTATGCAAACTAAACTAATTGACCAGAAAACATAATTTGACACATACCACCTGCCTGCCCTGCATTCTTCAATGTTCAACTTGGTGGAAAACATGGTGAACCATGGCTTGTATAGCAGTATATATGAACCTTTTTCTAGGAAAACAGGACATAATGCATGTGCGTAGTGTCAACCTAGATTAGATTGTGCAGTTGGCAGAGGCTAATCTGGGATGACACTTTACACACTTGCTTTCCCTCCTGTTCCTTCCCATTTTGTTTACCTTGATGAGTGGTGCATCAAACAGACCAGACCAGGTCTCCATGAAGTCCCGGTAGGTGATTGCCCTCTCCATGGTAACGTCTCCAGTGCTCTCCCCTGACTCCTCAATCTCCAACACAGGAGTGTGAGAGAAGGTGCGCAGCAAACTCTGGTACACTGTCATTCAACAACATGAAGAACGACTGTGTCAAAAATTCATGTAACATCACTCTAAATTATGTTACTTTATTTAATGTTGAGCATCATTGTGACTGAATGAACTTACATCTTTCAAAATTTAACACAATAGTGTCTTTATTTTATAATATGAATACAAATTCTTCTATTACAAATACAAAAATTGTCATGTTTAAAGATGCCATGTAAAAGGAAAGATTACCGAATCCTGACAAAACTTGTTTAAACAAGGTCCACTTGGGCATCAAAGCCAACAGGAGGGCGAGTATGGCACGTCTACACAGGAAGTGCTTGGTGACATGTATGTTGGGGATGTTCTCTAGCATCATTACCATGAGGCACTCCAGGGAGGCCACCTGCGTCTCCATGACTACGTCTAGCTCCTGCACAATACTGGCCAGGGACTCGAGGTAGCTGGCTAGATTGTGCAGCTTGTTGTCCATGTCCTCAGTTTGCCTGTATTTGTGCATCACGGAAAATCATTACCCTTGTTCTGGGAAAACTGAGCTTAATGCACATGGACATAATAGAATAGAAATGAGCCTTGCTGCATGTGGACATAATAGAATAGAAATGAGCCTTGCTGCATGTGGACATAATAGAATAGAAATGAGCCTTGCTGCATGTGGACATAATAGAATAGAAATGAGCCTTGCTGCATGTGGACATAATAGAATAGAAATGAGCCTTGCTGCATGTGGACATAATAGAATAGAAATGAGCCTTGCTGCATGTGGACATAATAGAATAGAAATGAGCCTTGCTGCATGTGGACATAATAGAATAGAAATGAGCCTTGCTGCATGTGGACATAAAAGAATAAAAATGAGCCTTGCTGCATGTGGACATAATAGAATAGAAATGAGCCTTGCTGCATGTGGACATAATAGAATAGAAATGAGCCTTGCTGCATGTGGAAATAATAGAATAGAAATGAGCCTTGCTGCATGTGGACATAATAGAATAGAAATGAGCCTTGCTGCATGTGGACATAATAGAATAGAAATGAGTCTTGCTGCGTGTGGACATAATAGAATAGAAATGAGCCTTGCTGCATGTGGACATAATAGAATAGAAATGAGCCTTGCTGCATGTGGACATAATAGAATAGAAATGAGCCTTGCTGCATGTGGACATTATAGAATAGAAATGAGTCTTGCTGCGTGTGGACATAATAGAATAGAAATGAGCCTTGCTGCATGTGGACATAATAGAATAGAAATGAGCCTTGCTGCATGTGGACATAATAGAATAGAAATGAGCCTTGCTGCATGTGGACATAATAGAATAGAAATGAGCCTTGCTGCGTGTGGACATAATAGAATAGAAATGAGACTTGCTGCATGTGGACATAATGGAATAGAAATGAGCATTGCTGCATGTGGACATAATAGAATAGAAATGAGCCTTGCTGCGTGTGGACATAATAGAATAGAAATGAGCCTTGCTGCATGTGGACATAATAGAGTAGAAATGAGCCTTGCTGCATGTGGACATAATAGAATAGAAATGAGCCTTGCTGCATGTGGACATAATAGAATAAAAATGAGCCTTGCTGCATGTGGACATAATAGAATAGAAATGAGCCTTGCTGCATGTAGACATAATAGAATAGAAATGAGCCTTGCTGCATGTGGACATAATAGAATAGAAATGAGCCTTGCTGCATGTGGACATAATAGAATAGAAATGAGCCTTGCTGCATGTGGACATAATAGAGTAGAAATGAGCCTTGCTGCATGTGGACATAATAGAATAGAAATGAGCCTTGCTGCATGTGGACATAATAGAATAGAAATGAGCCTTGCTGCATGTGGACATAATAGAATAGAAATGAGCCTTGCTGCATGTGGACATAATAGAATAGAAATGAGTCTTGCTGCGTGTGGACATAATAGAATAGAAATGAGCCTTGCTGCATGTGGACATAATAGAATAGAAATGAGCCTTGCTGCATGTGGACATAATAGAATAGAAATGAGCCTTGCTGCATGTGGACATAATACAATAGAAATGAGCCTTGCTGCGTGTGGACATAATAGAATAGAAATGAGACTTGCTGCATGTGGACATAATGGAATAGAAATGAGCATTGCTGCATGTGGACATAATAGAATAGAAATGAGCCTTGCTGCGTGTGGACATAATAGAATAGAAAT
This sequence comes from Dreissena polymorpha, assembly GCF_020536995.1. Classification (NCBI taxonomy): domain Eukaryota; kingdom Metazoa; phylum Mollusca; class Bivalvia; order Myida; family Dreissenidae; genus Dreissena; species Dreissena polymorpha. The sequence goes on along the minus strand of NC_068356.1, from coordinate 27,861,619 downwards.
GAGCCTTGCTGCATGTGGACATAATAGAATAGAAATGAGCCTTGCTGCATGTGGACATAATAGAATAGAAATGAGCCTTGCTGCATGTGGACATAATAGAATAAAAATGAGCCTTGCTGCATGTGGACATAATAGAATAGAAATGAGCCTTGCTGCATGTAGACATAATAGAATAGAAATGAGCCTTGCTGCATGTGGACATAATAGAATAGAAATGAGCCTTGCTGCATGTGGACATAATAGAATAGAAATGAGCCTTGCTGCATGTGGACATAATAGAATAGAAATGAGCCTTGCTGCATGTGGACATAATAGAATAGAAATGAGCCTTGCTGCATGTGGACAAATAGAATAGAAATGAGCCTTGCTGCATGTGGACATAATAGAATAGAAATGAGCCTTGCTGCATGTGGAAATAATAGAATAGAAATGAGCCTTGCTGCGTGTGGACATAATAGAATAGAAATGAGCCTTGCTGCATGTGGACATAATAGAATAGAAATGAGACTTTCTGCATGTGGACATAATGGAATAGAAATGAGACTTGCTGCATGTGGACATAATAGAATAGAAATGAGCCTTGCTGCATGTGGACATAATATAATAGAAATGAGCCTTGCTGCATGTGGACATAATAGAATAGAAATGAGACTTGCTGCATGTGGACATAATGGAATAGAAATGAGACTTGCTGCATGTGGACATAATGGAATAGAAATGAGCCTTGCTGCATGTGGACATAATAGAATAGAAATGAGCCTTGCTGCATGTTGACATAATAGTATAGAAATGAGCCTTGCTGCATGTTGACATAATAGAATAGAAATGAGCCTTGCTGCATGTGGACATAATGGAATAGAAATCACTGGGGGCTGACGAGGTATAAGCGTAGTCCGTTTCGCTACGAAGTCGGGTATATGTTTTACTACGAAAACATTGTGTACATACACATGACATCGTAGAACGGATTAGTGGAAATTTGTGTTTAAAACAGGTAAGATTATGCTTTTGTAATAACAAAACTCTGAATTTAAGCACTATGACATTTCATAGGTCTGTTACATCAAATTATGATTCAACATGTGTCTGGTTTATGCGTTAAACATTAAATTTACCGCTGATTTATCAAACCGAAGTCAAGTTTTATTTTACAAAAATGCAATTAAGGTTTACAACTATGTTTAATTGACACAATTTTACAATTTCCATATTGATGTATGTATCGTTAAGCCACTGGTGTGTTCAGAAATGTATAGGGTGACCCAGTTGTCAGAAATAAAGGCTAAATAGTATTATTATGTATGATCATGTCTCTGACAGTATACGTATATGCCTCGCTACGACAACGCTTTAGCGTGTATGCGTTTCTCACAGAGGACGTATTGGTTATCTCTCAAAGGCGAAATAAAGAACATGTTTTTTTTTAAATACAGAGTCATGGAGTGGCTGGATGTTTCCTTTGAGGAAGAGATAGTAACAACGACACAACATGATCCGAAGCGCACACTCGACATGGTAATGCACATTATTATGATATAATTAAATTCACGACTAGGCCAAAGGAAATGATCAAAATCGAAAATCCATATATAAGACGACAGTTGAGAGTCGAGAACCTATTGTCGTAGGTCTCAATAAAAATTACGCATCTTCACCTTGTGACAATCCCTTATACGTTCTTTTGGATAGAGACCGACGATAGGTTTTTAGCATATGGTATTCTTTATCAAATAACATTCGATGCTCGTTATGTTATCTCGAAACTCTGCTTATGTCAAAGTAAATCCCATGTCCCAACTTCGATCCTTCTTTATCTCATACGGATTTTGATTTTTACATTTTATCTGTCAAAGCGATTTTCTTGAAAATCGGTTATCGCCAACTAATTTTGAGATGAATTTCATGTTCGTATACATGATTTTACCTGTAAAATCAACACCTGTTACAGCCGTAAGGTGTGGAAAGTAGGTACCCAATGGCACAAATCCGCAATTTCCTAATCAATGTATTGTTGTTAAGGCTTGACAGTGGGTTTCAGTCACAGGTTATTGTTTACTGTGTACATGACGGCCGGTAAATTTACCTCGTGTTACAATGCGGTTAAGGTCCGGTCTCACTATGATGCCAGCGGAGCCCCGGTGCGTGATCAGGCATCTACCGGGATGAACCGGGGCCATACCGGGATGAACCGGTGCTCCACCGGGATGAACCGTAGACGACCGGGGCTCCACCGGTAAAATATTAAAATGTTTAATACCTCCGAGATGAAACGCAAGTCACCTGGAAGGACCGACAACGACCGGCGTGGCACTGTGAACAACCGGGACTGCACCGGTACGGCACCATAGCTCCACCGGGGCCCAAACAGACCCCGGCAGAGCTACGGGGAGCCTGGTGAATGCCGACAGGGTCCCGGTATAGATACGGTACATAATTAAACCGGCGCTCTGACGGTTCCATCCCGGTTGTGTCTACATTGTCCGAAGGTACCACTGGCTCGGGAAATATCTGACAATGGGCGTGTTAATTCGTGATATCTTACGCACAGGACTTTCTGTCACTGTAGATTTTGTCGGAATTATCAATTTGCCAGAAACCGGATTGAATGTAATATTTTCAGAATAATTTTTAATGTCGCCACCCATAATATTGAACGTGCGATTTCTGTATTGTACACCTGGTGCAGTGTCACAAGGCATCTCCCACATAAAGGGAACCTTTTCGTTTGGATGCTCATGCGCACAATTAAGCACAGCATCTTTTCCACTGGGAAATGGTAGTCTGCAGTAACTGCAAACTGCATGTGATATGCCCTGAAAAGGATACAGAGACTTCGTTGAGTAACCTATACATTATATTTGTACTTCGTAGCACAACCAATACATACTCTGTGCGAAACCTATACATAAAGCGACTTGTAATTTCCTTCGAAACAAAGCATTTGAATAATTAAAATACATGTTCGTAACCGTTTTTGTACTTTAAAATGTGTTATGTACAATAAATAAAGTAACATGTAGTTTTATTCGATTTAAGTTACCGTAATTGGCTATTTTAACATAATAACCACCTTATGCATTGCTTCAAATCAAAATATTTCGATTTTACCTCAAAATAAATGTACAGGCTGAAACTACGCACATTTGTTATTAGTTTGTTATTGAAAATAAGTACCTACCATTACTGGATATTCCGTTCTCTAACCCATAAACACCAGAAAAGATGGAACTCGCCTGATTAAGTAGTGTATGTACACAATGTATTCGTAGTAAAACATATACCCGACTTCGTAGCGAAACGGACTACGCTTATACCTCGTCAGCCCCCAGTGGAAATGAGCCTTGCTTCATGTGGACATAATAGAATAGAAATGAGCCTTGCTGCATGTGGACATAATAAAATAGAAATGAGCCTTGCTGCATGTGGACATAATAGAATAGAAATGAGCCTTGCTGCATGTGGACATAATAGAATAGAAATGAGCCTTGCTGCATGTGGACATAATAGAATAGAAATGAGCCTTGCTGCATGTGGACATAATAGAATAGAAATGAGCCTTGCTGCATGTGGACATAATAGAATAGAAATGAGACTTGCTGCATGTGGACATAATGGAATAGAAATGGGCCTTGCTGCATGTGGACATAATGGAATAGAAATGAGACTTGCTGCATGTGGACATAATGGAATAGAAATGAGCCTTGCTGCATGTGGACATAATGGAATAGAAATGAGCCTTTCTGCATGTGGACATAATGGAATAGAAATGAGCCTTGCTGCATGTGGACATAATAGAATAGAAATGAGCCTTGCTGCATGTGGACATAATAGAATAGAAATGAACCTTGCTGCATGTGGACATAATGGAATAGAAATGAGCCTTGCTGCATGTGGACATAATGGAATAGAAATGAGCCTTGCTGCATGTGGACATAATGGAATAGAAATGAGCCTTGCTGCATGTGGACATAATGGAATAGAAATGAGCCTTGCTGCATGTGGACATAATAGAATAGAAATGAGCCTTGCTGCATGTGGACATAATGGAATAGAAATGAGCCTTGCTGCATGTGGACATAATAGAATAGAAATGAGCCTTGCTGCATGTGGACATAATGGAATAGAAATGTGCCGTGCTGCATGTGGACATAATAGAATAGAAATGAGCCTTGCTGCATGTGGACATAATAGAATAGAAATGAGACTTGCTGCATGTGGACATAATGGAATAGAAATGAGCCTTGCTCTTGGAAAATGGGGATTAATGCATAGAAATAAAATAGAAGTTGACAATGTTCAAGGCAAAATAACTCAGAAATGTGGTGCTTACTTAAGTAAAAAAAATAAGTTTTGCAAAGATACTCTTAAATTGTCTGAAACTAAGTTATATATGTTGTTGTCACAACATAATATACCATGTAGAAACTGGCTAGCAAAATTTATTTTCGTTTATATTGATGAGCATACTTATGACCAAATTTCTCTTCATGTTTATTCACTCTTTGAATGAAGTCTGTGAAACTCATTTGAGCTGACGATCAATATCACAAGCAAACATAGCCTGCAATAAAACTGTATTGAAAAAGAATTGTGGTTGAAATTTCCTGCAAAATAAGACATCGAAAGCAATGCGATGTCTCATGAATTATTCATGAATACAAAATATTGACCATGGTAAATCAAGTAACTGAGCATATTTTAGTGAATGTTGGTTCCTTTGATGACATCCTTCATGGTGATTATATATTAGGAGTTTCAATTTAATGTTTTAGAAATGTGAAACTAGTTTGCTTTACAATAGTATAATCCATAGTTGGAATCCACACAGCTAATCTGTTAGAATGGTCAAGCTTTCTCACCTTGCAAACTGCTGTTCTGTTTTTGTTAACATTTCAGTGAACATAAACTGGACATCTGAGTTGGTCAAGAAACACTTACATGGCTGAAATAGAAAGTGAGCCATATAATCCAAAAATGGGTCTAAACCTTAGATGGTGAGCTTAGCTTTAGACCAGTCTGCTTAGCTTTAGACCAGTCTGCTTAACTTTAGACCAGTCTACTTAGCTTTAGACCAGTCTACTTAGCTTTAGACCAGTCTGCTTAGCTTTAGACCAGTCAACTTAGCTTTAGACCAGTCTGCTTAGCTTTAGATCAGTCTGCTTAGCTTTAGACCAGTCTACTTAGCTTAAGACCAGTCTGCTTAGCTTTAGACCAGTCTGCTTCGCTTTAGACCAGTCTGCTTAGCTTTAGACCAGTCTGCTTAGCTTTAGACCAGTCTACTAAGCTTTAGACCAGTCAGCTTAGCTTTAGACCAGTCTGCTTAGCTGTAGACCAGTCTGCTTAGCTTTAGACCAGTCTACTTAGCTTTAGACCAGTCTACTTAGCTTTAGACCAGTCTACTTAGCTTTAGACCAGTCTGCTTAGCTTTAGACCAGTCTGCTTAGCTTTAGACCAGTCTGCTTAGCTTTAGACCAGTCTGCTTAGCTTGAGACCAGTCTACTTAGCTTTAGACCAGTCTACTTAGCTTTAGACCAGTCTGCTTAGCTTTAGACCAGTCTGCTTAGCTTTAGACCAGTCTGCTTAGCTTTAGACCAGTCTGCTTAGCTTTAGACCAGTCTACTTAGCTTTAGACCAGTCTGCTTAGCTTTAGACCAGTCTGCTTAGCTTTAGACCAGTCTGCTTAGCTTTAGACCAGTCTACTTAGCTTTAGACCAGTCTACTTAGCTTTAGACCAGTCTGCTTAGCTTTAGACTAGTCTACTTAGCTTAAGACCAGTCTGCTTAGCTTTAGACCAGTCTACTTAGCTTTAGACCAGTCTGCTTAGCTTTAGACCAGTCTGCTTAGCCTTAGACCAGTCTGCTTAGCTTTAGACCAGTCTGCCTTGCTTTAGACCAGTCTACTAAGCTTTAGACGAGTCTGCACATTATTAGGAGATCTGCAGTCTGCTGGAAAGTCATTCATGCTTTCTTGGTCTTCATAAAGGTCAGACTAGCTCCTGACCAGACTGGGCAACTGTGCAGGCTGGTCTGAAGCTATTCTGGCTGCAAATGACATAAGACCCATTGTTGCATGGTGCTGCTAGATATAAACATCTTTAAAAGAAAGGAAAATAACGCCTCAGTGGTCTTTTCTGTATGGTCATGAATGCACAATGAACAAACAATCAGACTTTGAGAGGGATGGGGAAAATTATCAGGATATTTTCAAGACCCTGCGAAATCAGTTTCATCAAAAGTATAATTTGGCTGGATGGACAAAGCAGTAAGTATATGCAGCCCCATTTGCAGGGATAATAATTAATGTTTATGAGTATGAGCTTTATCTTTGAAATCACAACTAATGCTATAAAGATAAGATTATACACTTCTAATTAACATTCTTAAAAATGTTTAGCTAAAAGAATAATGTAAATAAAAAACTTAAGTGTTATTTACCCTCTCAAATCAAAAGTATTTATCACAAATGATTTATGTCATAGAGAGATTATTAGAAAGTGAATTTGTTAACAAACAGTTAGTAATTTTTGACTAGGAATACTTATATCTTTAGGGTAAGATTAAGGAATGTTGTATGTATGTTTGGGCCATGCTATTTCTTACAGCTGCCAGCATCCCGTATCCCTTGATGGCCAGTGAGAGCTCCTTGACAGTGGCCTTCTCATTGTTCATGATCTCACGGAACTGCAGGAAGAAGAACTGAAACACACACAACACATGACTTACACTTGATTTTTCAAAGTATATGTTAGTCTTGCTCTGAGAAAATGGACTTATATCCATTTGCGTAAAGTGTTGTCCAAGATTAGCCTATGCAGTACCCACATGCTAATCAAGGAGGACACTTTTCACCTAAGCTTGATTTTGGTTTAGAAGACTTCTTTTAAACGAAAAATTCCATTAAAGTGACTGCGCATGCCAATTTGGGCGATACTATGAGTAAATTAAGCTTTTTCCAGAGTGTGATTGATTTATTTAAGCTGTATTTTATTCATTTGTATAGGAAGCAAAAAGCTCTATAGAGATACTATCAAATCCTGAAATGCTGGGATGAAACAGTACAAGGTTCACTATAAACCGTATTTAAAGCATTTCCTGAGAAGGGACAGCATATGTAAATGGTCAAAGGCCCTACAACACTACTACCATATGATATAATGCATATATGGACAAGTTGATTCTTCCTGTTGTAAAATGTTTAATTAAACAACTTTGTGTAGTGCCCTTTTTATTGGGGTTGGTGTAGGGACAGCTTGCAACAAAAATAACTTTGGAATACACATTTAAAACATTATGTACAAAGACTTAATTTATTCTGTTTCACTGGTGCAACCACCAAATTATAAAGAAATTCTTAATTGCAAATATATTACATAATAATATAAGATCAAAACAGATAAGACTATAAACAAGATATTTTTTAAAGAATTATGAGCTTCATCCATCCATGCCAATACTAGACAAATAGTATTCAGTATATGTGTTAATGGGAACATTCTTACAGAGAAAGTTGCTTTTCCATCCTGGCCACTTGTCTTTGCCTTGGCTTTCAACATCTCACACACCTAGAAATTATAGAACATAACATTCAATTATTGCAGCAAGGCTTTCAAACCACTCTATTACAGATCGTTTTCAGCGAGTGTGCTATTGTACTTGTTTGTCTCTATTACATTAAATCTTTGGAAAACGACACATTTTGAAAGAGTATGGTTTGAATGTTGCTGTGGTAGAGGATCATGACTTGAATGTTGCTGTGGTAGAGGATCATGACAATACAGATTCATATGACCTTTTGCTTCAAATACACCTTATTGTCAGTCAGGACCACTCAAAATAGTTAACTTTCATCCCGTAAGAAGCATTTTATTCCTGATATTTTGATATTGTTCAGGGTTAATAATTTTACAATATTCTTAAACATAATAATTTTATATATATCTTAAATTACATACATTCTATCTTAAAAATACAAAATTTACAAAAATTTCATTAAAAATGTTGAAAAAACAAGTAAATGTGACCCTTATGTTTCTATAGGGGATACCTTATTAAATCAACCACTTAAGTCATGTGGACCCTAAATGAACCCTAAATATGTCATGTTGATGGAAAACCATTACACCGATGCTTTGGACTGAGCACTAAAATGGTAATTAACATAAATTTTGCAGTTGAGATTGTGGCAGACACAACCATGTTGTCTTACCTGTTTGAGGAACGACTCCATGGCTTTCATGCCCAGCAGTTGCATCTCATTGTTAAAATGTCTGCTCCAGTGACTCAGCTTGCTGTACATGTTCTAGGTACCATGGAAACACACAGGGACAAATAAGCTATTTTGGAAGAGACAGGTGCTTGGTACTGAATAAAATTCAACAAGACGCCAGCTTGATGTGCCTTAATATGCATTATGTGTTGTTATCAGTACTTAGTTATTTTTATGTTAATCCATTAAAAAAATGTACTTTTAATGATAATGTATTGCTTATAAATAAAAATAACACAATATAGTGCCTCTTTTCATCATGGTATACACGGGTCTATTAGAATGTTCTGTACCTGATTGTCCTCAATGATGTACTGACTGAACTGAGAGGCATGTCTGGCAAACAAGCGAAGACCAGCTTTAGGAACATCATATCGTGTGAAGTCAATGGTCGTATCAATCGCATTGCGTGCATACTTAAATATCTCATAGGAATTCTTCGAGCCTGTATATGTGCAAATAATAAATCACAGTTTACAACAATAAAAGCAATTTCATTGATTAAGTACTAAAATTTCTACCTTTAAAGGAACAAGAGGTATTTGTAGAAGAGATATGTTTAAAGAATCTTTATATAACATTGTGGTTATGACATGCAGTAAAAACTGTTAATAGAGGTATTTTCAATAAATTAATGGCCAAAACTATGCAGCTTGGTTAATCTTCAATGGATGATAACACATGCAGTACATGTTTGCTGTAAACATAGCAATATCAGTTAAAATGGGAGCTGACAAGAAAAAAAAGTGGCAGACAAAACTCATTTGATTTCTTGATTCATTGAAACATAAAGTGTATAACCCTCCATAGTCCATAATGTAAGCGGTTCATTTGAAACAAACCCAGATTCTTTCAATATTGCTTGGCAAAGAAAATCATACAACCAATGACAAAAACAGAGAATGACATTGTATTGTTACCACTTCAGGGCTAACATGTAACATTTAATTTCAAAAAAGCAGTTCTATGCTAAATGATTGATTGGTGCTTGGTATTTCACAATATCGCTACGCCAACTGCCATGTACCTTCTTCTGCGGACTCTGTGAAGTGTGTCAGGCTGCAGGACAGGCCTTCCAGACAACCAGCGATGATAGACATCTCTGGCTTGCGAGTCTTACTGCCCATCTGAAACCATGGCTACAACTTAAACATTGAACCAACATAACTGAAGACATTATATAAACATCAAGAATCACACACAAACATGGCATTAAAACATAATATTTTTCATTTTGTGTTCAATTAAAGACTGTTCTTGCATTAAAGTTTTTATCAGTGTTTCAGGACAATTAAACAACATTTAGTTGTAGTACAATGTAAAATGGATATAATTTTTAAAATGTTTTAATTTAGATACAAATTTGACAGGCAATAATTTTAGTTTGAAGAAACAAAAAACCATTTCATTTCAAAGTCATTTTCCTACTGCTATTAAACATTTAATAAAATTTTTGCATCTGCATCAATTTATATCCTGCAATATTTATTTATTAATTTGCATTAATTTTGAAGTTTGAAACTAGATCAAATGTGTTAAATCGCCATTTCTAGAAGAAGTTAAGATGAAAGAAGAAGTGAAAGCCGACCTCTGATTTTAATGTGGCCAGATATATTGACGTGAGCCTCTCGGAATAAGGCATCATAAACTCTGGGTACACCTCAGCCAGTACTCCAAGGAGCACATAGATGTTGCCCTTCACTGAAGCACAATACCAGGCAGGAGAATCAAACACAGAGGGCTGATTCAATCTAAGACCATACAAATATTTGATAACACTCTCTGGGAAAACAAGGCTTAATGCAAGTGAACAGTGTCGTCCCAGATCAGCCTGTGCAGTCTGAACAGTTGAATCTGGGATGACACTATCTGCCTTGACAGGATTTTAAACAAGACTATTGCCAAGCAATATATGTCCCCTACCGGCTCCACCATTGTCAGAAATTCCACCATTGTCAGAATTTTTTTCCTTTTTGATATTTGTTGCCATAGCAACCAGAATTTTTGACGTAAGAAGAAAATAAAATGCCGTGCATAATGTCAATATTGCCATCTATCCATGTTTCAAGATTCATGAAAAAGTATGAAGAACTTTAAAAGTTATCGCAGGATCCAGAAAAACACACTATTTTCAGCAGTATTTCTAGTTTAAATTTGTTGCCATAGCAACCAAAATTTTTGACATAGGAACAGAATGAAATGACGTGCATAATGTCCATATTGCCATCTATCCATGTATCAAATTGCATGAAAATATTAAGAACTTTTAAAGTTATCGCAGGATCCAGAAAAAAACACCATTTTCAGCAGTATTTCTAGTCTATTTGTTGCCATAGCGACCAGAATTTTTGACGTAGGAACAAAATGAAATGATGTGCATAATGTCCATATTGCCATCTATCCATGTTTCAAGTTTCCTGAAAAAATATGAAGAACTTTTAAAGTTATCGCAGGATCCAGAAAAAAAACATTTTCAGCAGTATTTCTAGTCTATTTGCTGCCATAGCAAACAAAATTTTTGACGTCAGAACAAAATGAAATGATGTGCATAATGTCCATGTTGCCATCTATCCATGTTTCAAGTTTCATGAAAAAATATGAGGAACTTTTAAAGTTATCGCAGGATCCAGAAAAAAACACCATTTTCAGCAGTATTTCTAGTCTATTTGTTGCTATAGCAACCAGAATTTTTGACGTAGGAACAAAATGAAATGACCTGCATTTGAAAAAGAAATTGATAAAACAGTCTTTAAAAGTGTTATTTAGCAGTAATTTTTCCGTCTTTTTTACCTGTGGGTGTGAGTTTTGTTGCCTTCGTTAGCTCATTGAAGAACTTATTGATGATATTGTCTATTGCCAGCTCCTTTCCCATGGATGAGCCAATTGACAGCTCTATCACCTGCAATGTAAGCGCTCAATTAATTTTTGATTAATGGGCATGCAGGCAAAAATATCAACGCAATTACTTGTTCTGAAAATGGACCCTTGTGATTGCTTTAACCACTGATGACATAACATAATTTGAATGTATTGTTTTGTTATTTATAATTGAAGAAACACTTGGAAAACTTTGGAAGATCTGGAATTGTAACAATCATTTCTTAAACAAATGTGATATTTTATCTAATAACACTCTCTTTCTACATGTTTTTGTTAAGTACGATTGGTGTTAATAGTGCCCAAATAAAGGTACTCGGTATTTCAACTGAATAACATGAGTGTTATTTGTTAACATACTGTATGATTCAATGTGTCAAACATTTACAATAACAATTAACCCTTAAAGCGCTGGAGCTGAATTTTAAAGGCCTTTGCAAACAGTTTGGATCCAGATGAGACGCCACAAAACGTGGCGTCTCATCTGGATCCAAACTGTTTGCTATTCTGATAGTATTCTTTGAAAAAAATTCGAAGAAAATGCTAATTTTAGAAATTCAACAGACAACATTTTAGCAGACGACAAATTTCCCAGCATGCAAAGGGTTAAGATTTGTATACAAATGTGTGTACAAATAAAATGCTGTTCCTACTTACCTTTGTTAGTAATGGTACTGCGGCATTTTTGACTTTTGCGTACCTGTCTCTGCTGAAGAGAGTTATTGCCACATCCTGAAAACAACACCAATGCCACTTAAATAAATAGTCCACAATTAGTCAGTGACAGAACAGAGCAATCAATTAAGAAATGTCTACTTCTTGTCTTAAAGAATGAACAAATTACTGGCATGCAGAAGATGTTTACAAATTACACTGTTTCTTTTTCCTAGTTAGTGGATGAATTATTAAAGAAAATATAATGGAGTAAAGCTTTACAATGGACAGGCTGAATATCATTGAAAATACACATGACATTTTATCAGAAATTAAGTGCCTCAAATCATTCTAAGATATTCATGTAACAGTAAATATTATCAGAATGTAGGTTTTTTGTGTACTTCAAATATTAAAATACCTTCAGATCTACAGCATATGGCAGAACTTTCTTTCCATACTTGTCCAAAAATAATGAAAGAAACTCCAAAAGTTTGGCCTTGCATCCTTGAAGCTGCAGCAAAATAGAAAAATAAACAAGAGCACCGCCTTGCGGGTGCAGACCGCTCATCTATTTTTCTTTTTTAAGGTGAAGGGACCTATCTCAATACTTCAATCACAAAGGAGGGAGGGGTGGGGTGGAGAGGGGATTTATAGTGAGGGGGTGTGGTCATTTATTACATTATCTTCCAAAAATGCAAAAAAAAATGCAAAAAAAAAAAAAAAAAAATTTTTTGGGGGGGGGGGGATTCTTAGGTGGGATGGTTGGACGGTCTTTCAAAAATAAAAGAATAAAAATAAATATTTGTGTTTTTTAACCATGTTTAAAAAATATATAAATATAAGGGTGTGGTCATTTATTAGATGATCTTTCATACAAAAAATGAAAAAAAAAATGCTGAGGTGGGGCATGGGGTTTGGTTTGGGTGGAGTCTATTGTGGTATGTCAGGTAAGAGTTGTTTTGTCAAAGTATCAATCAAATCTGATCATAAATAAAAAAGTTATGGCAATTTTAGCAAAATTGAATAATTTGACCGTGAGAGTCAAGGTCGTTCAAAGGTCAAGGTAAAATTCAACTTGCCAGGTACAGTACCCTCATTAAAGCATGAAAGTATTTGAAGTTTGAAAGCGAAAGCCTTGATACTTTAGAAGTAAAGTGGATCTAAACACAAAATTTAACCATATATTCAAAGTTACTAAGTCAAAAAAGGGCCATAATTCCATCAAAATGACAACCAGAGTTATGCAAATTGTCCTGTACTGTCCCTTTATGGTAGTTTGCGAGTGTTCCAAGTATGAAAGCAATATCTATGATACTTTAGGAGTAAAGTGGACCAAACACAAAACCAAATTTTCAATTTTCTAAGTATAAAGGGCCCATAATTATGTCAAAATGCCAGTCAGAGTTACATAACTTTGCCTGCACAGTCCTCTTATGATAGCTAGTAAGTGTTGCAAGTATGAAAGCAATAGCTTTGATACTTAAGGAATAAAATGGACCTAAAAACAAAACTTAACCAAATTTTCAATTGTCGAAGTATAAAAAGGGCACATAATTCTGTCAAAATGCATGCCAGAGTTATCTAACTTTGCCTGCCCATTCCCCTCATGATAGTAAGTAAGTGTACCAAGTTTGAATGCAATAGCTTTGATACTTTATGAGAAATGTGGACCTAAACACCAAACTTAACCGGACGCCGACACAGTCGCCGACGCCGACTCCCAAGGTGATGACCTTTTTTGAGGGGAAAAAATCGTGCGAAAAATAAGGAAAGTCTTAAATAATCAATTTAACATATTGTACTGTTTTTAAAACAAATTCAAGGCAAAATATAATTTATCTATGCAATATTTGTCTATTTTCTATGAGGCTATGAGGACCAGGGGTAATAATCGCCATAACTTGTATAATTTAACTGGCTCTGTAAATTGAACTCTGAATGTTTTGCAGAGACAGCATGAAAAAATTGACTTGGGCCTGCCAAACTACTTATTTTCATATAAGTATTAACAATATTATGGATAAATAAAACATTTATTTACCTCATCATCCGTCACTGCTTTACTAAGAAACTTCACAACCCCATACTCTTTATCAAACAAAGTTGAACAAACAATGTCTGAAAGAGAATGAAAATTAACATTTGAATCAGTTTTAGTTGGAATATTGATTACAAACTTATCCATAAGAAATTGATATGAAACAAGGCCAAGATGGCTCTGGCTTTGTACGCTCTCATTAGTTAAATCAGAACTGCCCCTGTAATGACACTACAAACACATTGAAGTATGCTTCAAATTATTATGATGAATTTGGTAGGGGGTCAAACCATGTTTTTCAACAATATTATAAAACCAAGCATTTGGTGTCAACAAAGGAAATGATCAGGAGCGCCATTAAGCAATTAAAGAACAGCAATTCTGCAGGACCTGACAGCATACTGGCAGAAGCGCTTAAGGCTAACGTGGAGACCAGTGTGGGGCTACTACAGCCACTCTTCAGCAAGATATGGGAAGAAGAAGAAATTCAATCACAGTGGAAAGAGGATTACCTCATCAAGTTTCCCAAGAAAGGCAACCTTAGTTCCTGCTCCAATTACCGAGGTATCACACTGTTGTCCATCCCAGGAAAGATGTTTAATCATATCCTGCTGAACGGAATGAAAGACGCAGTAGACCCGCATCTTCGTGACCAACAAGCAAGCTTTCGAAAGGAGAGATCGTTCACGAATCAGACTGCAACCCTGCGCATCATTCTGGAACAATCCCTGGAGTGGAATTCGCCGTTGTATGTCAACTTCATTGACTATGAAAAGGCGTTCAACATTGACCGGGAGTCCCTCTGGAGACTTCTGAGACACTAAGGATTGCCAGAAAAGATCACCAACATCATCAGGAAGTCTTATGAAGGAATGACCTGCAGAATTGTTAATGGCAGACTGCTCACGGACGCCTTTGAAGTGAGAACCGGAGCAAGGCGAGGCTGCTTACTCTCACCTTTCCTGTTCCTGCTGGCCATAGACTGGGCAATGAAGACATGGACGGAGCAGAAGCAGAATGGAATTCAGTGGACTCTCTGGAAGCAGTTGGAAGACCTTGACTTTGCCGATGATTTGGCTCTTCTCTCCCACACCAAACAACAGATGCAGGAAAAGACAAACATGGTAGCGGACAACTCAGCTAGACTGGGCCTCACGATCAACAGAGGGAAGAGCAAGGTGTTCAGGACCAACGCATCCAACAACACACCCATCACAGTCCAAGGCCATGCCTGGCTGGAAGAGGTTGACAGCATTCTGGACAACCAGGGAGGAACGGATGCAGATGCCAGAACCTGCATCGGTAAAGCACAAGCAGCCTTCCATCAAGTGAAGAAAATCTGGGGATCCAGTGAAATTGGCATCACCACCCAGATTAGCCTCTTCAATAACATCTTAAAGCCACTACTCCTCTATGGAGCAGAGACCCGGAGAACCACTGTCACCACCATAAAGAAAATACAGGTCTTCATCACACCTGCCTCAGGAAGATCCTCAAGATCCGCTGGCCAGACAAGAACGCCAATGAAGAATGCAGCAGATGGGACCACAGGCAAACATGAGATGAGATGAAGCATTTGGTGAAACTTGTAAGACGTAGTTTTTTATCAATCAAGACATTTTTAAAACAAGGTGTCCCCAGACAAAGCACTCACTGATTCTTCTGCTAATGTTACTTTTAAATAAAAGCAAGCCCTTTGTTCCAACTACTAATGCATAGGGTTATTTCATAACGAAAGAAACTGTGCATTTCAATTGGCTTTAATATGTATTGATTTTACTGTGTAACAAAACTCTATGAGGGCCAAGCTAAACATTGATTTATTGTGGCTTAGGAATAAAAGTAAATTTTCATAATTCTTTGGAAAAGTTAAGAGTGCTTAGTTCATTTTTTTAACTGAGTTGAGTCATGGTTTTTGACAGTTAATAAGGCCATTGTGACAAAAAGATAAGCTTACACAGCATTATTATCTCCTTCTTTTTAGTTAAGTGATAACAGTACTCTACCATACTAGGATAAACCTAACTGATGATTATGTACTAGGGCTAGTGAAATTTTGTGTATGATACATGCTTGGATCAGAAGCCAAAATAGTGCCCGATAAAACCTTTGTATATGCAGGCTTGTGTAAGAAGCAAAATTGTGCCAAAGATAAAACTATGTACACTGGTTGCTGTTTAGGCTTGCTGAGAAATTACTTGTAACAAAACAGGCAAAGTGACAACTTCTCTGTTTTGAAGATGTCAACTGTGTTTGCTGTATAGGCGGTGATAGGCAACATGTCCTACTGATGGATGGTTCTAGGGTAAAAGGAGAACTTGTATAGATCGTATAATACACCTATATGTCTGTATCTGTGAGTGTGTGAGTGCCTAGTACTCATATAAGAAGATTTGGGGATTAACAGGTTGCCAATTGTGGCTGATGGAATGGCTACTAGGTTGTTCACAATTTTATAGAAAAGTATAAATCTTGCTCTTCTAACTTCAAGTGACGGCCAATATAGTTTATTGATAATTTCTGTGACTGATTTTGAGTTGGGTCCTGTACGGTAATAATTTGTGAGGAAAGGAGCTGCTCTTTTTTGCACCTTTTCAATTTGGTTTGTTTGATAACTATTATGGAGATCCCAAACTGTAGAAGAATATACAAGTTTTGGTCTAACTATTACTTTATATGCATGTTCCTTAACTTTGGGGGCATTTATCTTGAGATTTCTGCTAAGGAATCCTAGTGATTGGTTTGATTTACTGGTGATTGAATTTATATGTTGATCCCACTTCAAGTTGTCTTGGATAGTTACGCCTAAGTATTTTGATGATTTTACTCTCTTTAATCAGCATTATAGATAATCCTTGACCCGTGGGGGTAAATACCCCCACTTTTCACAGCATTGGGGTAAATGGTCAAATTTTGCCTTGCTTGAAGGGTAATTTGCTAAAAGTAAAACAAGAATATAGCTGTGGTACAGACACACTACTTAAATCATATTAAACACAATTTACCATTAACTATGTGTATTCCTTCTAAGTAGTAGGTTTCTTAAAGTGTTTTTTTGTGTTTTTAACTGTCCTTGGTTTATAGGCCCGTGAGCCAAGGAAAACATTTTTGCCAACTTTCAACAGTTGCTTTATTAGCGTTTAAGTGTGTCCTTTTTTATTTGAAAACAGAGGAAATTTAATCATTCAGTATTGGCAGTACAATGTTTTTACTCGATACAACTTTTGCCGTATAAAATGAATCAATTTTACTTTGAGAAGTAATCTGTTTTGGCTTTTGCCATGCTGACCTCGTCATGTAAATAAACACATACGCGCTTGACTGTTTGTTAAAAAAATCAATACTTAATTTACCATGCGTCTAGATGATACAGAGTTTACTGTACAGTACATACCGACTGGCTAACTATTTGTACAATCCAGCGCACAAATTAGCTCTTATTTGTACAATAACCAGTCTCATATTTTGGCGAAAGACAATCAGCTGTTTATATTTTTTGTTTAGGTTGTAAGCAGAGAATTTACATCATATGCTAAGTCCAGATTGGCTTGCTCAAATGTATGCATGGAACTGACAAATTAAGCGTATCTTGATATTTCTGATGTGTATATTACGCTGATACGCATCTTATCTAGAACGCTGTTTTAAGGTATGGTTATGTAGCTGATATTGGAAGGGAACAGGTCTAGCTTGACTAGTGATGCTTAACACATTGCATTTATCGGGGTGAAACAACATGAGCCAATCCTGCTCCCATCTACCCGCAGCCTCCAGATCACTTTGCAGCTTCTGTGCATCCTGTTTGCACTTTATATCTCTATAGATAATACTATCGTCTGCAAACAGGCGAAGTGTGCTGTGCTGCAAGTAATCCGGCAGGTTGTTAATATAGATGAGGAACAGGATCGGCCCATGGACAGTTCCCTGGGGAACACCAGATGTGACCGGAACTTTTTGAAATGATTGGCGCTCCAGGACGACCATATGAGGACGGTCATGAAGAAAATCTGTAATCCAATTTAGAGCATAACATTGTATACCATAATATTTGAGTTTGTAAATAAGATGTTTATGGGGCACTTTATCGAATGCCTTTGCAAGGTCCATGATGATGACATCAGTTTCAGTTTTTTCATCATGGGATTTGTAGAGATTTTCAAGGAAAGAGACTAGCTGAGTTTCACATGTGCGTTTAGATCTATAACCATATTGCAAGTCATAGAGAATGCCATTGTTCCCTAAATGGGTAATCACATTACTGGCAATAACAAGTTCCAGGATTTTACAACAAATACATGTTAAAGATATAGACCTATAGTTGATGGCATTACAGGTTTTTTTTTTACTAAGAAAGTGACGCCGATATTCGGCGTCTTCCCCTACCAGAATTTTTCCCCTAAAACTACCATTTCCCCTCCAAAAATAAAATTTTTCACCAAAATATAATATTTTACCCTCAAAGAAATGTTTTTTTTTCTTTTGGGAAGTTTACACTTATCCAATTTGTACCATGCTATGTTAGCGTTTCCGATCGCCAAAATCTCCAAAGGCGATTGAATCTTTTAGCTGGCGATTAAAGTTTAAAATGTGAATGAAAATGGCGATTGCAAAAACCCCTGATATTTCTGTATAAGTATATAATATTCCCTACTTTTAAAGAGAACTCGGTACCCATTTCCACATGTAATCGCCATAAATGTTCCAGGTGGTAATAGATAGTCCACTGATAAGAGATAACCGGATGCCCTTATCGTATATTCAAGCCACATAACACAGTCATGTATGCTGACAGATGCATCACGGGAAATTTTCGGGTAACTTTCCAGTCACCAAACTGTGATATTTAACGTCCAATCGGTTACGAGAATGTTTATGGAGGCGGAGTTATATAGCTATTATTATTTTTGATTGACGTCGGTCACAGAGTAAGCGTTTATCGCAGGTTTATTAACAATCACAGTTGTACCATTAATACGTGATATAAAGCCGGTAAATAAAGCAGTACATTAAAGGCGGTTTCGGGCATCATCATCACACCTATTTGCCGTACTGTAAACAATAATTAATTATGAGAAGTTAATTGCAATTGGTGAGCAGTGTAAATTTACCTACGGCGAGTAAGTTGTGAAAAACAAAACCCGTTAATAATTTGATGCGGTAACAAATTAAATCCAGTGCATGTATATTTTATCCTGTCTATTTGTAGAACTGATTTACACCGTTTTTCTACAGCCACGTGATAATAACTATTCACTATGCATTAATACCGGTATGCCACGAAGAACCCGTGTTATAAGAAAGAGCGCGAAATTATTGCTGTCGTCGGCAATGCTAAGTTCTACGCATGCAAAGCATGCTTTTTAAAAAACAGACGATGTGTAACTAAATATAGCCTAGCCACTCAGTACATGCAGTATTTAAGACTTACAAATTTACCGGTACGTTTGAATAAATTTTATATTGCAACTATGAAAAAATATGTTAATTCAAGAACACATTGCAGTAAATGTATTTTTCAAGAATCAAGAAGCACCAGACTACGGCAAAAATTATTGGGAGAAGGGGGGGGGGGACGCAAAGGAGTTAGGCAAGACCCACCCAATCAAAGACCGGGGCATATCTGAAAGTTCTAACAGTGTATACCGTTTATGCCAGTGCATGAAAATAAATATAAATGAAAAATAAAAAAACATGAAACTATTTGACAAATTAACAAATTATTTATTTAAATGTGACTTCATTGATAATTTAATACAGTCATTATTGATACCTATAGATTCATGATGATTATGTCCTTCATTGAGCAAATAAGGTTATACCGGTAATGTGGATTCATCGTAGTGCTGAAATTTGGCTACTAATTTTTTTTCCTTAGCGCCAACCTAGACCATGTACAACGATCTCTCTCTCTCTCTCCCGACAAACACTTAAATCTGGGAATCCCAGTGATTCTATATATAGGTCTTAAATTAAGTCATGGAAACCGGGCAACTAATCGTATTAACCATGTGACTATTTTACTGGATTCCGGTCTTGCGCGAGAAGGGTGTTTCGTCAATTAATTACCGGAAACCAGTCGAATTTTCATCCGGGTTATTTGAAAGGCAAGATATAAACGTTAAAACAGAAAAAAGTCTCACAATTGGCGTTCATACACGAACAAAATAAAACGTTCGGACTAAGAAAATATTAATTGCTTTGAAGCATTTTTTAAGAATGAATCATCAAAAACCGTTGAAACCCAGCAGGATTCGGAGGTACATGTAATCAACATCAATTAATACTGTCGGATTATTGTGAAAGTGAAAGTAAACAATCGGCAGCTGCCGCACCTTTCCCTTCCTGTAGCAGATCTAGATCGTCAACCCATTCATCATGAAATTGAAATCACAATATTGACATCGTTCCCTGGCCCCAGTTGCAAACATTTCCCATTATTAGATCTACCCCTGCAACTTTATTTAGGACTTTGACTTTAATATCATACTTGCTCTTGTGTTTAAGAACAAAAAGGTCAGAGACATGCCTCTTTTTCTAAAAAAAAACCTGAAGTCTGTAGGCGAGTTATAGACATTGAAATGAACAGTTTTTATTTTTACCCCAAATATGTCTCTTTCGCGCTCAATTTTCCCCTTTTACCCAGCGTCCAGTGTCTTCCCCTTTTTCTAAAAAAAAACCCTGTATTAGGTTTGTTACCTTTTTGAATTCAGGGCATACATTTGCAGGTTTCCTATCATTAGGGATTTTGCTGGATATTAGGGATTTATTATAAATGATTTTAAGGATAGGTGCAACAGTATCTTTGCATTCTTATCTCCTACTCCTATAAATATGAGGTCGATATACATCATAATCGGTAGATTACGACTAATTATTTGGACTATTTTATCACCCTGCCTTCGTCATAATTGCAAATTTAATCAAATGCATGTGAAACGGGCATTTTCTAAATGCAAAGAAAGCGCAGCACTATCTTTTGCGTACCGGGGAGCTACAAGTGAAACTTCAAACTCCTAAGCTAATCGACTTCGGGAATGCCCATTAGACTGTCTCCCGGGCGCGGAAATAGATTACACGGCAAATTATCGAGCAAATATATATACACTACTAATGTCATTTACCAATGCCATTTTCATTTAATTCATGAATGCAAATTTGCTCAAGATCAGATACAATTGCATGTGTCTGATCCTTCCTTGCTGCATTATCGCCTAGTGTGTCATGTAAACAACGCAAGCTTGTTTCGACGCGGGCAGCCATCACAAGGTCACATAACCCCAAACCGGAACTCCTGTTTTTAGGGTTACATGCAGTCAGTTTGATACTTAGCACACATTGTTGAGTGCATGCTGCCTAGGATTTGTAAAATACATTGCAAATGGTTGGTTTTGGTATCAACTTGAAGGTATATTTGTAAGCAATAAGAAAATAAGCCATTTTTGTGCTCTACTTTTTGTGTTGATGGTTCCCGGCTTCGAAAGTAGGTCATACTATTTGAGCCCAAAATGGTTGTCTGCACAGCTGTCAAAACCGGTTTGCCTATTCTAAGGTAAATATTTTGAGTTTGCGCGTATAGAATTTAATGACATGCATTTTTTTCAAAAGATTATGCATTAATCTTTCCAATGATGTATGATGATATAGTGGGTATGCGCTTGATCATGGTAAAAATTGATATCGAACTTCAACTATTTTATATGTAATATAGAAGGAAATTAATTGCGCATGCGTAACCTTTAAGCACATCCGACCAAGTTAGTCGTCTGCCAGAATTTTGACATTTGACCATCAAAAACTCTCTGTATTGCAAAACATAACTGCCAGATGTCATTTTGACCCAAATAAGGGCTGTTTGCAATTGGGCTGTTGCACTTGGGGTCATAAGGGGGGTAAATGCTGGAAAATCACACCGAAACCTGTTCCGGAGACATATTCTAAGACTACTTAAACACCCGGTATTGTTTTTCAGTGCCATTTTGACATTAATTTGCATCAATCTCAATAATGAACCTAATGCATGTCTTTATTTCATCTGTATTTATTATTATTGTTTACTTTTTGAGCCTTTTTCTGTTAAAAATGCCCGCCAATTTTGGACCTACACTTCTATCCGCCTTCGCCTTCAACCCATTCAGGCAGATCTACTCAGAATAACACTACTTTGCCTTATTTTACCTGTTTGGATATCTCGCTGAGTTCAAGTAAAATCAAGTATTCAGCTGAAAACACAAAAATGATAATAATATTATGCTTTCTTTCCTGGAAGAATGTTGTTGCGATAGACCCTGCATGAAAAACACCAGGGAATCTGTATTTAAGTGACCTTAATATTATGCGTAAACCTAAGTGTGCATTTGTAGGCGGTGTCGAAATGGGTCTATAGCTCTGCCTGAACTGTCGTCCAATTGGTTTACAAGTCCGGCTGAAGTGACAGGCCATCAAAAACTGTACAGTGTGACTGATTCGGAGACGGCCCTCAACACTCGCCCAGTCGTGTCGAGAGGATCGGTGTCTTTGCAGGTTAGTACGCCGTTATTTTCAATTAAATCTATTGTAAAATGATTTCTTTGATATCCTGGCACACTTTTGTCACCAAAATTAGGAAATTTGTGTGTTTTACATTGACTGCAGCTCTGAAACCAAACTTTGTGGCGATAACTTTGCCGGTGTGCCCGACAATGTGATGCCGGCGTGGTGAATTAACCATTTGCAGCAAATAAAGCGAGAAAGACTATTGAAAGCTTACTCTAATTGTATCTAACTTACATTAGTTGGCACCGTAATGGGCAAATGCGCACAAAAAACCTTTTTTGTTTTCTCAGATTACACGGAATTGAGCACCCGGGCCAGACTGACACTTTCCGGAGCCTGCCCTAGACGGAACTCGAGCCGAGGAATCATAGGTCCAGGTGTGACAAAAGACTTAAAGCTCATGTCTGACGATGACTTTTTTTAGTCAGGAAGCCAAGTGTGTTGTTTTTCCATGCAAGCGAGCCCTTTTGTTGGGTCAAATGACATCAGCATTGCTGCTTCTACATGGATTTTACCTAAAATGTGCAAAAAAAATATAAAAAGTTTGTTCGAATCCAGTTCAAAACCTGCTTTGATGCACAAATATTGCCATTGATGATTTTTTTCACTTATTAAGCCATATGTAAGATAAGCTTTGCCTATTAGAATCGAAAGACATGCCTTGTATGGAGTCTAAGTGCTGCATGTATGATGTAACCGAGTTTGGCTTTTCTACCTTAATTCTTGACGCGAAACGCTGTTACGCATGGCGCTTTCAACGGCAACTTTTATGAATTAATCTGTGTGTCATTGTACCGGAACTTTGTGATCTTTCTCAAAACAGATTATACCTGTGGGAAAAGTGCCTTTAATTTAAATTTGAAGGGGTTGGGTTCTCTTAAAGGTCACATAACCCCAAACCGGAACTCCTGTTTTTAGGGTTACATGCAGTCAGTTTGATACTTAGCACACATTGTTGAGTGCATGCTGCCTAGGATTTGTAAAATACATTGCAAATGGTTGGTTTTGGTATCAACTTGAAGGTATATTTGTAAGCAATAAGAAAATAAGCCATTTTTGTGCTCTACTTTTTGTGTTGATGGTTCCCGGCTTCGAAAGTAGGTCATACTATTTGAGCCCAAAATGGTTGTCTGCACAGCTGTCAAAACCGGTTTGCCTATTCTAAGGTAAATATTTTGAGTTTGCGCGTATAGAATTTAATGACATGCATTTTTTTCAAAAGATTATGCATTAATCTTTCCAATGATGTATGATGATATAGTGGGTATGCGCTTGATCATGGTAAAAATTGATATCGAACTTCAACTATTTTATATGTAATATAGAAGGAAATTAATTGCGCATGCGTAACCTCACAACAAGAACAAATCTAATCCCAACGAAATACCAGAAGAATACAAAATATTTTTATCGATACTTCGATTCGATTTTCATTGGACCTGTGAAGTGAAGCAATGATTATGTTTAAATATCTATTTGTCAACTGATATGCATACAGACCCACACTGTGTAGTTAAAACCATTCAGTTCAGCAAACGTTTAGGCCTAATATTGACCCGAAACACATAAGTATACAAATTAAGACAGTAAGTATAGCCATTCACACAGGTGATATCTATTTGAGTTTACTGGAACGTGGCGTATTTTGTGTGTGTATGTCAGCGTTTATTTAAAGGTCAACGCCGAGTCTTCCCAAATACATTATTTGCTGACCTACCCAGGTGACCTTTCAGGTGAAACTATTTAATTTTGAACTAAAGTAGGTCAAATTTACCCCGGTTGCCCGGGTTTTCGCCGAATATTATTTGAATACAAATACACCAGACCACGATGGTCCATTAGACCTTTATATTCACACTGATGGTGTGCTGTATGGGTTATGTTTATGTATTGCATGTGGCTGTTGTATGTTTGTCTGGAACGGAAAAGGAGTGGGTAGCCCAACACGTAAGTCCGTCGTGAAAGTCACTTGTGTCCAGTTTCAGTGCGCATCGCACAGAACCCACCGTTAATTATTGTTATTTTCATTTCCATTACCATTATCATCACCATAAACACTATAATTATTATTTATTATTGATTGTTTATATTTTGTTTATTAAATTGTGTGTGCTTTTACTGTGCTCTCCTTCCCAAGAGAGGTGTAAGTGGGTGTTCGAGCGGGATACCGGAAACCCCGATTCCAACGGCGACCCTGGCTCTTCTGAGTACCCGGTTTAGAGCTACGATACACTGCATCCCCGTTTAACGCCCTTCACGGAAAACATGTTTGTCAGTTAAGTTATTATTTACAGTATTAGTTAAACCTATTCACACACAAACTAACAACCATATATATGAGCAGCGAACGAAAATCTAGCAATACATATACTTGCATGATATGAGACTAAGATGTCACGCTTTCTAAATAATTAAATGATAGGAATGAATTGAGTATTATTGCTGTCTGTCAATGTAATTCAATACTCTAACAAGGCTACAAAGCAAAGACATGCGATCAAATAATTCAATAGGGGCATTGTACCTGTTATATGCAGACATTCAATTATATGAAAGTAGTATCGCTTTATGTCTGTTGAGAGAAAATTGCAGGGCGGGTTTTCAGGTTTTTTTCCCTTAATTATACTGCTTACTCATCGCCCATATAACGCATATCATGCACTGCAAACCAAATAATATGAAAATAAGAGAGAGCATGCGATAGACAAGAGAAGACCGCCACCATTCGTTTTTATGTAATACAGTCCACTCTCGTTATCTCGAAGTCGGCGGGAACAAGAAATAATTTTTCTAAACTGTCGAGTAAACGACAGTGTATATATGCAAAAATATAACTCAATGCATTTTGGAATGTTGTTTGTAAAAACAATTAGTCTTTCGGCCTTTCGACAGGCTGTGTATTTATTGCAGTTAATTGATGCTAAAGTGACACTTAAAGTGACAGGCCTTAATCAAGTGTTAATGGCTAACGACATTACACACGTGTGATCATTGATGCAATTAACGGATCAATTTCCTACCGCACAGTATCGGGAGCAGCCGGGCGAAGCGGGACGGTGATGTATCAAAGAAAAAGTTTCTTTCCTTTGGCCGACACTGGAAAAGTTATTCGCACTTCGAGATAAACCACAGTAAATACATGTTAAATCGGGACTCGGGACAAAATTTTATATCGACATATCGAATTATTCGACATAACGAAAATCGAGATAAGCGATGTTTATTTATATAGATAGAAAAGGGAAAAAATGGGGCATTGAGCTTACTTCGACATATCGAGAATATCGAGATATCCGATGTCGAGATAACGAGAGTGGACTGTATTAAGTAGGTCGTGTCAGCAGTTCCAAGGCGCGCGGGCGGGATGGAAATTCGCCAGGTGCTCGCCCCGGTGACATGCGCTACCAAATATATTATAATATATGTACCTACTTTTGGAATCTAAACTATAGCAGTCATGTTTAAATAAAACATTATTTACACTTTATAAAGGCGTCTTTCAAAGATGAGTGGATGTGTGTTACATGTATATGCGCACTTGCTCCTCAATTATCGCGTAGTCGACATCTAGTTAGAGCTTAAGATAGGGAAAGAAACATGGTCGCGCGGAACCCAGATTTTGTTATCTAAAGCGTTTTATTAAAGTTATTCCATACTGGTAATTCGGTCTAATCATAAGAGTAGACGATGAATATACAAAGCATGCACAGGATTACTCAATCTTTAAAAAAATCTTAACAGGATGAGAAATTTGACAGCGCAAGAAATTAAAGAAAATTATGAGAAATCACAGTCAGTTGATAAGCAATTCTTATCTGGTACTAACCTCTTAAACTGATTTTGTAAGTGAGTGTAAGTCTGCGAGTGAACAGTTTTGATTGTTTTGAAATGTTTCATCAAAAGGAGTCAAATAATATCTAGTACCGACTCCGAAGAAAGCTATTGTAAGCTATATCTAGTGAAAGTTCTTGATATTTGAATTTCATTTGTATTCCAAAACATGATTAAAAACCGCGAGTGTGAACATTTATTTAAAAAAAAAAAAGATAGTTAAAACCGATTATTTGGAAAAAACAATATAAAACAACAGACGACACACTGTTTCACATCATAAATATAGGCTATAGCTTGCAATTTGTGCGTTGAGTTTGAATAGTCAACAATAAATGTAAAAACGTGTAGTCATCTATCTTTTTCCGTTAAAGTCTATTACAAAATCACTTGTGCGCGCAGTTTGGTTCATTGTTTTCGGCTTTCCCATAAATTTCAAAGCATCTGCAACCCTCTGTCGTGGAAAGAATTCCGAGTACCATTCGGGGGCGCTGCGAATTCTTCCAGATCGGAGTTCCTTGTCGTCGAGGTCCACCGTCCTGTCCGTAACCCAAAAGCTGCTTGCGGTGTCTTGACGTTTGCGGTGTCTATTTCTCGTCGGGTATGACGTGTCTACCCATGTTTGCGTTTTGGCGTTGTAGTTAAGAGGATTCAGTACACTGGCGTCATTTTTTACGTTTTGATGCAGGGCGAAGGGATAACGTGACACGGTCGACCTCAACTCGCTTAGTTCAGATGACGTCCTGGACTCTAGTTGCGCTCTTTCTCTGGCATCCGGTTGCAGACTTCTCTGATACAACAGAGAACTGACGTCATTGCAGAGATGGAGAGGGACGGAACTATCGCCTTTTAAATTATGTCCATACTTCTTTTTTGTCTGCACGCGTTCGATAGTTTGCGTCTTAAATACAACCGGTCTGCTTGTGTCTACCTCCGCAGGTTTCGGAGGCTGGTCCTTGTAGTCGTATTTTAAAAAGTGACCAGTATAATACTTAGGTCCATTGTATTCCGGCATCATCGTATACTGGTTCCGCGGGTAAGTGTCTCGAAGATTGGGCTGGTAAGGCTTTGAAGGCACTCGTTTGCTCACAGTCCATCCTCCTTGGTAACCAGCGTTGCTACTTTGCATACGTGCGGTCTTAAAGAAGCTATCCATCTCGGAGAACACTGACGTCATGTTGGTAGTTTCTTTATTGAATCGTTCTCCTCGCTTCATGGGGTCTCCACCATACTTTGGGTGATTCGCTTGACTCCTGCTTGCTAGCCTCTCTCGCCTTAACTCTTCAGTGTGTTGCTGTATAGCTCTCGACATTTGTTAGTTTGTACGCCATTTTCAATTGTATAATCTATTGTAATTAACTCCGTACGATTCCTCAAAATCGTACAATGAACTTGCACTGCGTAAACGTAAGTATTTATGTTGATATGATTATATTCATACTATTACAATAATTGTAAAGTAACATATTTATTTGAAACTTCTTAATTCACTATACATGCATTGGACGTATAGGTTTGTGTTTTCGCCAATATATTATTCAATAACCCGAAACGAAGTGAATTGATTTAAATCTTTTAAAACAAAAGACGAGTATTTTATTACACCGCGGGTCACGCAAACGCGAACATAATATTTTTCGATTAACCGTAACTATATATCAACACCACAGTTCAATGTTTCTTAAAATACATTTTATATTAGAATTAAAATATGAAGTTTCTAAAGACTCCGTTTCCATGTGTTATAGAAACAGACGTTAACCGAAGTATGTATGCACATAAAGTATTGACGTAAATAATGCAAAACGTATGTATACCTTATTAAGCAGGATTGTAGTTATTGGTATTGTATTCATTATACGCGAAGCTATTAGTGAGTCCTATATAAGGTTTTATTTGCCCGCTAAACATCGCCTGTAGGTGATCACACATTTTAAGAACACCACAAACAGAACTTCGACTTGTATAATAAGATTTCTCTCTTGCTGGTGATATCGAAGGTTAACTTTGTGTATACTTTCATTAGCAGGCTACTGCATCAAATTGATACAACCAATACACTTACTTGATACAGCCAACACACTTACTTGCGCTTCCAACATCAAATTGATACAACCAATACACTTACTTGCGCTTCCAACATCAAATTGATACAACCAATACACTTACTTGCGCTTCCAACATCAAATTGATACAACCAATACACTTACTTGCGCTTCCAACATCAAATTGATACAGCCAATACGCTTACTTGCGCTTCCAACATCAAATTGATACAGCCAACACACTTACTTGCGCTTCCAACATCAAATTGATACAGCCAATACACTTACTTGCGCTTCCAACATCAAATTGATACAACCAATACACTTACTTGCGCTTCCAACATCAAATTGATACAACCAATACACTTACTTGCGCTTCCAAACTGACAGTACTTCGTCTATCTGGCAAATGTTAACATTATGCATGGTAACTGCAAAACAGTTTAATTATCTTCTTTTTAAATTGCCAATGTTGAATACATAGGCATGTTTATTAAAAAACAATATATAATTTACATCAATATGGCTGATTGCAGTAATAAAATCGAATCTCGTTCTTATGTATTAAAGTCCCTGGTTAAACTGCAAACGTATTCACTTGACTGGAAATCGATTGCTATACCCCTTTACATACAGGTATGAGTGTAACCACTTATGTATTAAAATTTATTCTGCATATATAAATTCATGTATATAACGTACCACGTATAGGCAATGAAATGTAAATACCCACGATTCATGAGAAAAGTCTTGCATGCATCATGATCACGTAACTGCGTCAACTGGATAAATACATCTGTACGATATTCTGCACACATATACCTATCCAATTCCGAAAAGGAAATAATTCATATTTTCTGAATTTTGTTTTTATTGAGCAAAATTATTTTTATAAACCTATTTAAGAAAAAATAGATGATTTTAAGAATATAAGCGGATTTGGTTTTGAATACAACAATATATTATTTATTGAGGCTTTATTTTTTTTATTCGAATTGCATATTATTTCGTTAAAATATGTTGGTTTCAAGAACCTTTTCTCTCTGCAATATTTTGTGATTTTCAAAGTTTTTATTTGAGTTTGTTTGGGATGTTACCTTCTTTTAATGTTTGACACGCGCGAAATACATGTTTGCGTCTTTAAAATACGTATTTATGCATCTTAAGTATCTCGAAAAGCATGATTTTACGTCAATCAATTTTAGTTTCATCAGAACGATATAGGTTAAAACACGAGGGCCGCTTACATATTTATTTATCTCTTTATATTAGTGCGCTTACCAATATAAATTACATATATTTGTATTGACCTGGATTCGTGCAAAACCAGACTGGTTTATGTAAAATATTTACTAGTATCACGTGTACTAAACATGACCTGTTTGTGATTTTTTTTTATTCACGATGTCAATTTAATAGTATGTGCTAAGGCTACGTGAAAATAACATATACTATTAGCAACAATCTATAAAACAAACACAAGGAAGAAAATCTATGTCACAAAAACAAAGTCTTCAAAAGAAATGTACAACTTAGGTTACAATTGAAATTATTTAGGACAAAAACAATTGTCAACGTTCGCATTTACTAAACACGCGCATACAATTGTAATAAAACGCACTGCAACATCGTCAGTGAAGATAGTTAAAAAGTTACACATAAAATAATTTCAAGGTATAACACCAGTATTAATCACTAATCGCAATAAAAGACACCGGTATATCATTACAAAGCATACATACGTTATGGTTTAACTAATGAACACAAAAGCAGAATAAGTGAATTAAAATTTATTACAAATGCGTATTGATTTTCAACGTTATTTAAACATTCTTTAATGAAGATTCGCGTACTAAAAACAAAACGCATTTTATTGCAATGAATTATAGAGTAAACGGCACGAGGATTATATCGGTCAATTACCATGTATAATGTGACTAATATGGGACGACAATCGGTCTCACGTAGGGTATATACATAATGATCTTTCCAATATTATTGTACGATTATTAACATATTGTCATGACCTGCAGAAACTGAGCTTGAACAACTACATGCGAACTTGTGAACTTATGTGCATATAAAGCATGCGATGTCCGTCTTGAACACATCAATTAATAACGTGAAACTGTTGACCATGAGAACCAGCAAAATATGTGTGCGCAGGTACAACATTTGTCAAACATACTGGAATTATTGTGTATAAAATTTTATAAAGATGAGATCTGTCAGATCAACAAGATCAACAACATAAAGCAAAAAACGCAAAACAAAACAAAAATAGCAAAATAAATATAAGTGTGCCTATCTTACAAGAGAATCATCGATGTAGTTTGAAACAGAGCA
Organism: Dreissena polymorpha; assembly: GCF_020536995.1. Classification (NCBI taxonomy): domain Eukaryota; kingdom Metazoa; phylum Mollusca; class Bivalvia; order Myida; family Dreissenidae; genus Dreissena; species Dreissena polymorpha. The sequence goes on along the minus strand of NC_068356.1, from coordinate 27,831,028 downwards.
CAGTGAAAACAATTAACACGAATAAAGCATATTTTAATGTTTTAAGACTGTTGATATATCGTACCCTATCCTGGGATAAAACTCAGATGAGTAGTATCCCTTCACAATAAACAAACAAAATAAAATATAAAGGAAACGTGCTTATATGCAATATTAAATGACTAAATTGTGTTATGCTAACAGACAAAAAGAAAAACAGAATTATATCAGAGTATATACATTAAACATTTAACTTGACTTTATTGCAAAACAATGGAAAATAAAAACGTATACATTAGTATAAGGTTAAATGTAAATTTACTCGAGCAAAATGAGACACAGCAAACTCTTGAGAAAGAAAACCGACGTCAAATTTCTTAAAAACAACAACAATTAATATATATGGTAAAACTGGGCTAAGACCTTGATATTAACTATGTGTATAAATATAAGTGCGAGCAGAACCAAATCAATCAATATATGGGTTGCATTTGTTTTACCCTTTAATTTTCAAATCAGCACGACTTATTCTGTCAAAAATTGATTACAAAGCAGTCTGTTGATATTTTGCAAAGCTCATTCTACCAGATAATAGTATTGAAGGTGAAATATAAACCATCTTTTTGTCGACATCGGCCAATGAAAAAAGCTCTTACTTGCTGGTGTATGCAGAAACTTTTGTTCCATTTGTTTGTTTATTGTAAAATACGATTTTGAAAGAGAAATTTTAACAGAACATAGAAATAAACTGATTGGTATATTACACTGGTTCTTTTAGAAGAATCTTCAAATATCATCGTACATCACACTTTTTTGTAATTGATCATTTCACTAACGGCGGAAAGATCAAGTCCCTAGTAAGTTTGTGTTCTACAACTGATATCGCCTTCTTTTTATCGAGATTTTTATCAGAAGGGACGTTAGTAGTCCTCCGAGCCATCACAGCGTTCACTTTTAACAAGAGTTTTAGCATATTAATTGGCCGTCTGTCATCACACATCTCAATAAGATTGTTTAGGTAATACAGCATCCAGGAGCCGTCCTCTGTGTTCCGCCACGCAAACATGCCCGGGGGTATGGCGTAGAAAACAAGTTGGTTGTTCTCGCACTTTAGGGACGGTGTGTCAACGAAGGGGAAAGGTTTAAGGTGGGGACTCGACCCAAGTTGTTCACGAACGAGCTGAGTGGAAGTGAACTGAGGAACCATGGGTAACGCGAATGACTCATTTCCGGTTGTAGCCAGGAGGTCGTCATGGAGCTGTACAGGTTGACCTTGGTTGTCAGGACCGGTAGCCCAGCTGTCCTTGGCAAAGTGCACGTCAGAGTCGTCCAAGCATGGCTGCCAACAAGTCTCTGGAATTCGACACGAATTATAACAACAGGGAGTTAAAAGAGAAAAGCAAAATACTACACGACCATTTTATTTTAATGGTTTAATATAATTGTGAACAATGCGTATAACTAAGACATTTGGTGCGTTCTTTTGTTATACATGTAGATTCCATATGGAACATGATCTTATGCACAGCATACCCTTTATAGTATATTTATTTTATAACTTAAGTCATCAATGT